>NC_045455.1:83686548-83691306 GCF_002776525.5 Piliocolobus tephrosceles
CCGGGTTCCCGCCATTCTCCTGCCTCAGCCTCCCGAGTAGCTGGGACTACAGGCGCCCGCCACCTCGCCCGGCTAGTTTTTTGTATATATTTTTTTTAGTAGAGACGGGGTTTCACTGTGTTAGCCAGGATGGTCTCGATCTCCTGACCTCGTGATTCGCCCGTCTCGGCCTCCCAAAGTGCTGGGATTACAGGCTTGAGCCACTGCGCCCGGCCATTTTTTTTGTATTTTTAGTAGAGACGGGGTTTCATCATGTTGGTTAGGCTGGTCTCAAACTCCTGACCTCGTGATTTTCCTGCCTTGGCCTCCCAAAGTGCTGGGATTACAGGCGTGAGCTACCGTGCCCAGCCTTTATTATTATTATTATTATTTTTGAGATGGAGTCTTGCTCTGTAGCCCAGGCTAGAGTACAATGGCTCACTGAAACCTCCACCTCCCAGGTTCAAGCGATTTTCCTATCTCAGCCCCCTGAGCAGCTGGGATTACGGCCCGCCACCACACCCAGCTAATTTTTGTATTTTTATTATTTTAGAGACAGGGTTTTGCCATGTTGGCCAGGCTGGTCTTGAACTCCTGACCTCAGGTGATCTGCCCACCTCAGCCTCCCAAAATGCTGGGATTACAGGCATGAGCCACCATGCCCGGCCAAAACATTGCCTTTGAAATGCTCTCTGGCAAAATAGAAATTGTGTTCTTTAGGAGAGGAACATATCGGCCCAGTAAACATGTTAACACATTTGCATGAATTAGTGCATTTGTTTTGAATTTTTTGTAATGTACATAGCTGGATCCTCAGGGATCCAGATCTAGAACAAGTTTCAGCTGAAGGACAGGGAGTTGGGAAATGTCAGGGAACAGGATCTTGAATGAGGCAGGACTAAGTAGTGTGGACTGTGGGGACAGTTGTGAAGTCCTGGATGCCAGGGGAGTGGCATAGCTCAGGAAGTAAAGACTGGGAATCTGAAAACAAACTCTGTTCATGTCACATGTTTTCTGGTCTTGTCTGGGCTTGTGTTTGCTTGTAGTTGACTTCTGCTGTCTTCATGGTACTGCTGAAGATCGTTATCATGGAGAAAAGTCAGAGTGCCCAGCGCCAACCAAGGGACTCTTTCCAGAGACATACCCGTTGGATACCAAAATTAGTTTGGATAATCTGTCCAACCATTCTCGATAAGTTATCTGAATAATAAAAAAACTCAACAGAGGAGGTAACAATTTGAACCTTTTATTGTCTAATTTGAAGATGTTTACCATACTTTATAATTTGATAGAAGAAAATAAGGCACAGAAAACTTGAGTACCTTATTTTAAAAACTGCATTAGGATTAAAAGGTGAGCCCCTATATCAAAGTATTGGTCTAGAAATGATCCCATTTCTAGAATTCTGAAATCCAAAAAGCTCTGAAAATCAAAAGTTACTTTTCCAAATGTATTCATTGTGGTAAAATACACAAATACAAAATTTACCGTCTTAACTGCTTTTAAGTGTGTTATAAATACATTCATGCTACCATCACTAGCATCCATCTCCAGAACTCTTTTCACCTTGCAAAACTGCAATTCTATACCCATTAAAAAATGACCCATTCCCTCTTCCCCCTTTCCCTCAGCCCCTGGCAACCACTGTTTCTGTTTTTTAAATAAGTTTGACATTAAAACTAAGTTTGCAGCCAAACCTGACCCAAATACGAGCTGGGCACAGTGGCTCATGCGTGTAATCCCAGCACTTTGGGAGGCTGAGGCAGGAGGATCACTTGAGCCCAGGAGTTTGAGACCAGCCTGGGCAACATGGTGAAACCCAATCATTACACAAAATACAAAAAGTAGCCAGGTGTGGTGGCATAGCCTGTAGCCCCACCTACTCAGGAGGCTGAGGCAGGGATGGTCGCTTGAGCACGAGAGGCAGAGATTGTAGTGAGCCAAGAGAAAAAAAAAAAACCTGACACAAAAATGTAGGCAATTAATTTTACTCCTTATTTATCCCACTTGGAATGTATAAAGTATATTCATATATTTCATTGTAGACATATTAATGTGTTTAACTACCAAGGTCTGCATCACACCCCACTGGGAATATAGGATAATATACAGTACTATTACCTTTAAACAACAAACACTTTCTGAATTCTGAAGTATATCTGACCTCTAGAATTTTGGTTAGGGATTGTGGGACTTGTATTATATACTACAAGTTACTAATATTATTTTTTATTCTGTTGTAGTTTAGTTGTACTTAATAAACTTAAAATATGAAAATTCATATTTACAAAATATAAATTAAGGAGTGACTACTCACTAGTCAACATGTAGACATCAACTTAATCTCCATTTGCAGAAAGGGAGCCTGGGGTCTTATCTTACCCTACTTCTCCCAGATCGTCTATCTCATCTTCTCAGAGGCGCAAACCTCTAGGCCTGGGGAGGGGCAGGCAACTGCTTAGGGTGTGGACATTCGTTTGTTAAACAGACTTTCCACTGCCCTTCTGGTTTACAGCCCTGCATCCAAACTTTACAGTTTCGGAGATTTAGGGTTTGTGCTGGGTAATTTGTGTTGTTTCTTGGCTGTCTATAAATCAGAGGATTTTTTATTTTTTTTTTGGCCAAATCAATTAACACCTGGCCTTTTGCTCTCCAGTTTCCAAAATTTTGTTGCTGTGATCTCTCTCTCTTCTTTATGCTTAAAAGAAAAATAGTAACAAAACAACCACTCCGCTAAAAAAATAAAATAAGCCAAACTAACCCCCTTTACATACTAGCACGGTTTCAAAGAGGAAGGAGAAATGGAATACTTGTGTTTAATCCGTCATCTTTATTGGGAATTTAGTGCTGCACTTAAGATATCTCAGTGTTTTCCTTATGTTCATTTTGTAGTTTTCTGTTTATGTTTCTCCACTAAACTGTGGGTCTCTTCTGGACAGACACAGTGGTCTTCCGTGTTTGTTGAATTCTGCAAGCTCCTAGAGGCTTTATGAAATTAGACTTGACTCTGGCCCGGGATGGGACGGTTTCAGGGCAGATCTGACTAGTTTAGGGTTGGAAGCACAGAGAGCTAGGGAAGGACCTTGGCATCTGGCAAATTCTTGCTTTCTTAGGGGCCTTCCACAGCAAAGCATTTGTGGCTTTCTTGTGCATATATTAGAATCCGCACCGTCATGGTGATACCCAAGAGTGGTATTCAAAACATTTGACAATGGGTGGTGTGGGCAGGACCAGTTGTGGAGCACTTTCATACTATACTGATGCATACCAGCTGAACAGCCACCCAGGCTTGTACTTGGGTTCCAGAAAGCCCCCAGCTCTCTGCAGCCCCTGCCTTCATAACCTCGTCCTAATTTCCAGCATGGAGCAGTAGAGAAGTGGGTTTGGGCTCCTCTTCTCCCTCCCAGACTGCCTCTCTGAAGTTCATATCGAGGGTTCCTGTACACTGTGGCAAATATAGGTACTGTGGAAATAAGAGACCTAGTCTTCTCCTTTGGGGAGAAGTCAGACACCAAAAAGAGGGATGGAACACAGAAAGCAGTGTGGGGCAGGGTGATCAAAGTCACCCTTATCTAGGGAATATTTCTGTGTTGGAAATTATCCAGACTTATCTAAGGCCACTAGAGCCCTGGACATTTCCCTCTGCCAACCTGGCTAAGCCAACATCTTTCCCATTGCTTTTCTTCCCTTGTCTCCCTTCCCCTAGCCTCTTCCTGCTTCCCAAAGCCTCCATCAGGTTTCAAGGGGGAAGGCTGACGGAAGAGCCAGGAAGGAGGCAGTGTTGGGGGAGGGGTAGACAAAGTACCCCTACGACTGGCTGGATCCTACATTTCCATCTGAATCTGGCAGAAGGTCCTAAACAGATCAGAAGCCCATCATAGAAATGGCTAAGCGGGCAAAAATCGATTTCTTTCCTGTCCACCCAATTCATACATAGCTTATATATATATAACAAGATGAATACATACATATATAAAACTAATTTATATTTTTGAGAAAATTTTTAAAAATCAGAAAAAAGTTTTTCTGGACACAGGACTAGAGAGAAAGCTCCTACTATAATATTTATCATGATTCTATTACGTTGAAAGGTCTTTGGTTACACTATGTTGGAAGCTTCATCTTGGTTCCAGACTTTCTGCTATTTTGGCATCCCTGGGCAGGAGAACCTGAGTCTGATAGTGTTTGTTTGTTTGTTTGTTTATACAAAGTCTTGCTCTGTTGCCCAGGCTGGAGTGCAGTAGTGCAATCATAGCTCACTACAGCTTGGAAATCCTGAGCTCAAGTGATCCTCCCATCTCACCCTCCCCAGTCTGGGATCATAGATGTGTGCCACAGTGCCTAATTTTTAACTTTTTAAAATAGAGATGGGGTCCTGATGGTTAATACGGAGTGTCAACTTGATTGGATTGAAGGATGCAAAGAATTGATCCTGGGTGTATCTGTGAGAGTGATACCAAAGGAGATTAACATTTGAGTCAGTGGGCTGGGAAAGGCAGACCCATCTTTAATCTGAGTGGGCATAATCTAATCAGCTACCAGTGTGGCCAGAATATAAAACAGGCAGAAAAATGTGTAAAGGCTAGACCAGCTTAGCCTCCCAGCCTACATCTTTCTCCCACACTGGATGCTTCCCGCCCTTAAACATTGGACCCAAGTTCTTCAGCTTTGGGACTCAGACTGGCTTCCTTGCTCCTCAGCTTGCAGATGGCCTGTTGTGGGACCTTGTGATCGTTTGAGTTAATACTACCTAATAAACTCCATATATATTATCTATCT
>NC_045455.1:83691316-83734138 GCF_002776525.5 Piliocolobus tephrosceles
CGTTTGAGTTAATACTACCTAATAAACTCCATATATATTATCTATCTATCTATCTATCTATCTATCTATCTATCTATCTATCTATCTATCTATCTACGTTTGAGTTAATACTACCTAATAAACTCCATATCTGTCTGTCTGTCTGTCTATCTATCTATCTATCTATCTATCCATCCATCCATCCATCCATCCATCCATCCATCCATCCATCCATGCAATCAGTTCTGTCTCTCTGGAAAACCCTGACTAATACAGTCATCTTGCTGTGTTGCCCTGGCTGGTCTCAAACTCCTGGCCTCAAGTGATCGTCCTGCCACAGCCTTCCAAGGTTCTGGGATTACAGACCTGAGCCACCATGCCCGGCCACTGATTGATTGGTAAGCATTCCAAGTCCAGGGTTATTTGGAGCTCTAGGTTTGAGGGTTATATTCCTGGTTTCCACTAGCTCTTCCTTCACACCTTCTTACTTTTCCACATCTTGTTAAAGTTAGAGAAAAATTTCAGTGTTTCTTCATTTGCCAAAAACGGTGTTTATGGCCGGGCACGGTGGCTCACGACTGTAATCCCAGCACTTTGGGAGGCCAAGGCCGGCAGATCACAAGGTCAGGAGATTGACACCATCCTTGCTAACATGGTGAAACTTCGTCTCTACTAAAAATACAAAAAAATTAGCTGGGCGAGGTGGCAGGTGCCTGTAGTCCCAGCTACGCGGGAGGCTAAGGCAGGAGAATGGCGTTAACCCAGGAGGTGGAGCTTGCAGTAAGCTGAGGTTGCACCACTGCACTCCACCCTGGGCGACAGAGCGAGACTCCATCTCAGAAAAACAAAACAAAATAAAAATGGTGTTTATAAGATTATTTTCTGTATGTCCATGATAGTAATGGTTTCTAGTGTAGCAAAGTGAGATCTGTTTATGTTAATCCTTTACATTATCACTATCTTGTTCAGCCATTTATTTTATTTAAAGATGGAGTTTCACTCTTGTCGTCCAGGCTGGAGTACAATGGCACGATCTCAGTTCACCGCAACCTCTGCCTCCCGAGTTCAAGCAATTCTCCTGCCTCAGCCTCCTCAGTAGCTGGGATTACAGGCATGTGCCAGCATGCCTGACTAATTTTGTATTTTTAGTAGAGACGGGGTTTCTCCATGTTGGTCAGGCTGGTCTGGAACTCCCAACCTCAGGTGGTCCGCCTGCCTCGGCCTCCCAAAGTGCTGGGATTACAGGCATGAGCCACCACACTCAGCCTGTTCAGCCTTAATTTTTAGTAAATCCCAAACTCAGGATTAGCTTTTAAGAAAATAGTTTAGGTTCGTATACAATTATCAAGCACCTTCTGAATGTCAGGCTGATATTGTGGTACAGCCTGGGCTGACAAGGATAAATAAGACACGATCCTTGCCCTCTCACTGCCTCTAGTGAGAGGAAACAGATACCCAGTTTACTTTAAGCTGTGGTTTTGAGGAATACGTTGGGGAAAATAGAGTTTGTTGACTAGTTAAATGTCAACTAAAGAAAAGTGAAAGGAAAGCGTGCAGGGTCGTCTCCAGGTACTGCTGACTCCCTCCCTGGGTCTCCCTGCATCTTTCAGTGTTCTGTTTACTTGTTGGTCATTCAGTCATCCTCTCCTTTGCTAGATCCACTTGAGGGCACAGTCTTTAAATGCTGGTGTCCTCAGGACCCCTTCCTCAGCTGTCTGCTCTCTTCTCTATCTCCTTCTCACAGGGGCAAGGATTTCCAAAGCTCTGAGCTCAGCCCCCTCTCCTAAGGAGCACACTCATGTTTCCTATTGCAGCTTAGTAGCCACAATAGAAGATAAAAATAAATGAAATTAATTCTAATAATCTATTAAACCAATATACCCAGCATACCACTTCAACATATAACCAATATAAAAAAATTTTAGTATTTCTGTTTTCGTACTGAATCTTCAAAATTCAGTGTGTATTTTTAAAATTTTACTTTATGTTTTTTAGGAGACAGGGTCTTGCTCTGTTGCCCAGGCTGGAGTACAGTGGTACCATCATAGCTCACTGCAGTCTCAAACTCCCTGGCTCAACTGATCCTCCCACTTCAGCCCCCCGAGGAGCTAGGACTACAGGCACACACCACCATACCTGGCTAATTTTTGAATTTTTGGTAGAGACAGGGTCTCACTATGTTGCCCAGGCTGGTCTCAAACTCCTGGCCTCAAGTGATCCTCCTGCCTTGGCCTCCCAAAGTGCTGGGATTACGGGTGTGAGCCACTGCATCGGGCCCGGGCACAGTGTGTTTGCAGTAGCCACATTCCAAGTGCTCACTAGCCACATGTGACCAGTGGCCCCCATATTAGCCAGTGCATGTTAAAATGAAAAAGGTAGCATGCGAGGCTGGGCAAAACATTCCTGTAAGAAATATGATAGGATACAGAGATTGTGTCACTATTTTTATCATTCATGTATATTTTCTGTACCTTATGGGTTCCCTCCTAATATTTAGAGGTCTTTGAAATTCCATTGTTTCTTAGCAGTGCTGAGAAGAATGAAGAAAGTCTTCTTCTTCCGTGCTGGGAATGGATTTTCAAGGGAGAGCAGCTCATCTCCCACTCCACCCTACCCCACCCCTAGAAATCCCCAGGGGAAAGGGAACTGCTCAGCACACAGCCCCTCCCCACTTGGACAGTCCCCTCCTAAAAGCTAACTGTGAAATCTCTGGATTTTGTTTTAGAAGGAAATCACACTTTTTTCATACTTTCTTTTCACAATTTTAGTATCTCAGCTGCCGGAAATAGAATTTATTACTTTACAATAATTATTATAGCTAAAGCCACCATATATTCTGGATTTGCCAGGATGGTGTCAATTTTGAATGTTGTTTCTTTCAGGCAGGCATGGTGAATTTTGGTTCAGAAAACAGGATCAGTCTGTCACGCTCTTGAGGATGAACTATTGGAGAGTCACTGTGGTGATCAACCAATGGGTGCTCCCTAGTTCCCGGAACTGAGAACTTAAGTCTGGATACTTCTGTATAAATGGTTTCGGTAGACTCTGCCACCTTCCCCTGGGATCTGCAAGAGTTCTCCAAGAAGCCCCCCACTTCTCAGGTGGCAACAGGACAGGTACCTGGGCGGTAGCCCTTATGCTACTGTTCATAAACCAATCTGAGTTTTATGGGTGCTTTTTCTGAGGAAGAAGAGATTCAAAGTTATGTAGAGGCAACAAAGCTTTCTAATAATATTTTTGGCAGGCTGTTAAAGAAAGATGAAACAAGAAAAGATACAGGCCCTGAGAGAGTGGTGGTAGCCCTTGGGACGCCAGCCAGATGTTGGTGCCCACAAATCAGGGAAGACAATGGCCTTTACTGTTGCCATTTACAATGCTGGGCAGCTCATTAATCATCAACTAAAATGATTTCACTTTCAGGGTCTAGGCAGGTCAGGGCTGGGGTTGGGGAGGGCTGTGGCAGGAGGCCTGGTTTCCAGGCCGGGAAAGTGTCCCAGAGACCCACTAGACGGGGCCCCTCCCCTCCCCTCCCTCAGGGTGAAGGGCACCAGGAGTCGGAGCGGGGGTCGAGGTGGGGGTGGGTGCGTCACCCTTGTTTTCCGGGCTGTCAGTCTCCCAGCGTCCCCAGCTTTCCAGGTAGGGACGCCCACTCCCACGCAGCGCGGTTCCGGCGGGTGGAAAGGAGGGGCTGGGCTCCCAGCGCCCGCCCCTCTATCCATCACATGGCCGGAGAGTCACAAAAACAACAGCTTTGGCCAAGACCGTGACTTCAGGAAAGGGAACCCGGGGCTCTCGCAGCCAGCCCTCCTGCCCATGGAGGACAGTTTCCTTCAATCTTTTGGGAGGCTGAGCCTCCAGCAGCAGCAGCAGCAGCAGCGGCAGCGGCCGCCCCGGCCGCCCCCGCGGGGGACACCTCCGCGCCGCCACAGCTTTAGGAAACACCTCTATCTCCTGCGAGGCCTCCCGGGCTCCGGGAAAACTACACTGGCCAGGTAATGACAGCGGTCTGGGCGCCAGTGCGCGGGCCCGGGGCCACCAAGCGCCCCGGCCGAGCGCGCCCCTGCCCCAAGCCGCTCCCGGGCGCCGCTTGCGCCCCCGCCGCGGGCGCCTGCCCCGGTCCCGGCCCCAGCCCCAGCCCGTGCCTGAGTCTGGCAGCGCGGGGAACCCGAGCCGCCTCCTTCGACCCCTGAGGCCGCTGCCACCCCTGGCGCCTGGGGGCGCGGGCACGGAGAGGAGGGCGCTCGTCCTGTTTCCCGCCGCGCTGTCCCGGGGGGACGGATTCCCGGTACTGCGCCTCGCGCAAGCCCCGGCGGCCCCGGCCCCTTCCCCGCCGCCGTGCCCCGCCTGGGGCCAGCCGGGCCGAGACAGCGTTCGCCGCCCCCAGCCCCGGGTCGGGAGGGACTCTTCGGGAAAACCTGGTGACGACTGCAGAGAAAACCGCCGGGCCCCGCTGGCGCGCAGGCGGCTGCCACAGTCACAGTGCGTCAACAGGCGCTGTAACCCGAGCGCATAAACGAGGGGTCCGGGGGCGGGGGCCCGGGGCGGCCGTGGCCGTGGCCCGGGGTTGGCGGCCCGCTTTGAAAATCTGGCGAAGTCGGGCAGCCTGCGTTTGCTTTGGCAGCTGCGAAGGCGCACAGGTGCACGGGGGATGGGGGCTGGCGGCGCCACCACCGACCGTCATTGACAGAGCCTCACCATGGGCACCCAAATTCGTTCACTTGCGAATTGCGTAAGCGGCCCTCCCTGTACCTAGCTGCTGGGAATTACGCGGGCTCGTGCCTGCGGCCACCTTGCTAGGCCCCACCGCTCCAGCCTGAACTCCCACCGCTCCCTGCCTTGTGCTTGATGTTCCAGCAACTTCGAACTGTTTTTTATCTCCTGTAAACAAAGCCGCTTCTCTCCTTGACGCTGGCCTTCCTGCCTGGCTTGCCCTCCCGCCTTCTTTTGCCTTTTAAGACCGGGCATCCCCCCCAGCCCTCCAGTAGATGCCCCTCTTCTGGGCTCCTTGGCTTCCTGTTTACTTCTACATGACTGCGCTTCCTTTTTCGCACATGGTTTTGCATATCCTTCTGTAAGTTTCTGGAAGGTAGGAGCCATGTCTTACCCTGCCCAGCACATTGTCTGGCACGTAGTTGTTCAATAGAGGAAGTGGTCCCTTTCCCTCAGAGGGCTTCCTGTCTCACCGGAGAGACAAGGCTAGCCATGGGACCAAGGAACTGCGGAAGATCAAGGTGATGGACAGTCACGGGCGGCTTTCGATGGTGCCGAGATAGTGACCTTAGGAGGAGGGACAGCCTGAGGAGGTGCTCCTGGTTGACTTGTGGAGTAGAAGCCTTTGGCCAGAGTATCGCTACATTTTCACAAGTTGTAGGGCCATGTGACTTGTGGAGGACCGTGGGCACCCTTTCCTAAACCAGGGACATATTTCAGTAGACCCTCTCTGGCTCACTGGGGAGGGGAGGTGCAGGGCAGAGGCAGAATCGCGGAGCCTCCTTGGAACCCAGCAGAGGTTGGTTATTTTGTGATACAGTCATGGTGGGTAAATCCGTTACCAACCAAGTATCTTCTGAATGTCAAATCCTGTTTAATTTCACTTTCGCTTTGCTGATCTGTAGCCTGTCTCATTCTGACTGTCAAAGAGACACTGAGTGTCAAAGCAGGAAGTAAACATCTTTGGCCAGATTTAATTTCTGTGTTGGGAAGCGAAGTAACATGATGGGTGCAAGATACACAGAATGGAACATCGGGGCTTGGACTCACGTTCCTCATCTGTGAAGCCAGGGCGTTGCCTGAGTGGTCCTTAGGGTCCTTTCTGGCTCTAACATTCTACGCTTTTAGGATTTTAATTCCTGATTGACATGTGGCTAAGCAGAAGACACCGGATTAGAGACCACCTATTACCATCTCTCTCTCTCTAGGGACGACCGGAGTGAGCACTGGCCTGGGAGTCTGAAGACTGTGCCTTCAGACCTACTGCGTCACTTACTAGCTGGCGACTTTGGTCAATCATCTAGTTTTTCCGGGCCTTACGTTCCTTATATGCAACTACTAAGAGGCTACTAGATTAGAGGATTAAAGATCCTTCTGTTAATTTCCAGTGGTCAGATTAAAAATAGTTTGCTAATAATGGCTATGATAAAGAGCTCTGACCTTGGAGTCAGTTTATGGCTCCACATCCAAGCTCTGCCACTCACTAGTTTTGCTTTTCACCCAACCCCTCTATGCCTTGGTTTCCTTTTCTGTTAAATGGGGATACTTGTTCTGTTTGCCTCAGAGGGTTTTGTGAAGATTAGATGTGTGTGGGAGGACTTTTTAAACTTTAAAGTGCTATATACATTTTAAGAGGTATTAGTTACTGCTTCTGTTGTTGGTCAGCTGAGATAAATCTTCGGTGTTCCCTGGAGGCTGGCTCTGGAGTGAAGAAGGTAGCTTGGCAGTTGACTTTGAGTCCTCCCGTTTCACTGGGCACTGGCAGTTCGAGGGGCAGAGCAGCCTTGGCATGCCATGGGGTGGATTGTGTGTTTATACAAAAGTCTGGGACATAAGCGAGGAAACGGGCCACAGCTCAGCGGAAGGGAGGCCGATGGTGAGGATGGAATGGTGGAGAGGCAGGCTCAGGTGTGGCCTGCCAGGAGCTGCCTTCCCCACTTTTTTGGGGGGTAGGGTGGGGAAGAAGAAAAGAGCAAATTGTTTAAAAATACACATGTATAGAAAATAGTAAAACTGAAAGGTTATCTGTGTATTGTTGGATTCTGGGCAATTCATGTTTTCTCTATTCTCTGTATTTTCCAAATTTTCTATAATGAATATGTATTTCTTAGAATAAAATTTTTTTCTTTAAAATTTGGAGGAAATCGCTTTTTACAAATGTGGGTTCATTTTTTTCTGCTTAACCTTTTTTTCTTATTTGATTAAAGAACTAATAAAAAATTGTTTGAAATTAGGGTATGTCTTGTCTCCCAAATCAATGTTAGATTTCTGTGCTTTTACATACTTTCATAGTTTGAAGTGGGTGGAATGTGGAAAAACATCTGTTTAAATTCTTTGAATTTATTTTTTAAAAGTTGGAGTTTTAACTGGTTAAAATTTTTTTGAGCACATCAAAGTACTAAAAAAGTAGCCTGTACCCTAAATCTGTTTTCTCACCCGTATGTCATTTAAAAAGCATCTTAAAAATAGGTTCTTACCGTTGACCTGTAAGCTCTACTTCCAGGAATCCTAAGAAATAATTGGAGGGCGGAGCGGTGGCTCATGCCTGTAATCCCAGCACTTTGGGAGGCCGAGGTGGGTGTCCACTGAGTACTTATAAGACCTTTAGCACTTGTTTAGGGAAGCATAGGCCAAATAAGCTCTGTATGCGAAGGCGCCTACCCAGGATTAACCAATGGAAAGCCGTCATCGGCCCACTGCTGTGGGTAAGGGCCAGTGGGGAGTGGTATCTCAAATGCCATGGTGGTCAAGGCTGGGGAGGCAGTGAGGAGGATGAAGGCTAATTAGGGAGAAAGGATCTTCTCCACATGGAGATGGTTCCTGAGCTGGCCTTGAAGATGGGGAGGAGGTGGCTGAACCAAGGAACAGGAACAACAGCTCGACTAAGGAGATGGAGGTGGCAGAGAGCTGGGTGTGCTCCCGGGCTTGATTGAAGTGAAGGCTTCATCGTAGTGAGTGCGTTGGTGAAGTAAGCCCAGGACCAGATCATGGAGAACATAAAAGGCTGAACAAAGGAGTAGAGAGCTGTTGTCAGAAGAAATAAGATCTAATGCCAAGACCCTTTCATTCTCAGCAGATGAGCCAGAACTCTCTCTTTCACAGCTCAGCTGACAAACTCACCTGGAACTGCACCTGTCCTTTCTGCTACCTCAATGAAAGCACCCAAGGGTGAACCTCTGTGCTTTCCACTGTGTGTATGAAAATGCCTTCCAGTTTTGACCATTTAAACCATTTTTAGTATACAGTCCACTGGCATTGTATTATGTGGAACTTCACTCACAATGTTATACAACCATCACCACTATCTATTTCAAAAATTTCTTATCACTCCAAACACACTCTGTGCCCATTAAGCAATAACTTCCTATTCCCCACTCCCCCGACCCTGGGTAACCTCTCAGCCACTTCCTGTCTCTATGCATTTGCCTCCTTTACATGCCTCATGTAAGTGGATCATATGGTATTTGTCCTTTTGTGTTTGGCTAATTTCATGTAGCTTAATGTTAACAAGGTTCATCCATGTTGTAGGATGTGTTAGAACTTTACTATTTTTGTATCTCAATAAAATATTACATTGTATGGGCATACCACTAAAACATCCTTTTTAAATGAAATGGCCATAATAGAGGGTAGCCTTTCTTTGCTTTTTAATGATCTTATTTGAAAACTTAAAAGTTGTCAATCTTATTGCAGTGTTCCAGAATTTTTTTGAGTCTTTACATTTCAATCAAAGCAAAGTCAGGGGAACCCCACTGTAGTGCATGTTGCATCCTTTGCAATGTTCTGGTTCCTTTTGGCACCATCACAAATGGTTTGTTACATGGATTCAGTTAGGCTCAAAGGATGCTCGCTGACAGCTGTCTTTTCTCCTTATTCATATCTCTGGATAACATGGAATTTTCCATCATGAGAAGTACCTTTTCATTATTTCTTTTAATTGTAGAGCCTTGCACAGAAGTGAAAGGATGCTTGTCTAATGTGATGCAATGGTAAGGCAGAGATGGGGAGAAAAGTATACTTTACAACCAAATAAGCAGTGGAATGTGAAAAACAGTGAGAACAGGGGCCAGTTAGGTTGGCTAAGTAGTGAACAGTTGGACCCCAAAGAATACTCTGCTCCACAGTGCTCCTAGCCAGCAGGCCTGGACTGTGGTGTGTTTCTTTATGAGGCCAGGGCTCTCATTAATAAAAGCAAGATCAAAATAGAAAGTTGGCAGTATTCCAATTCTGTGAATATAAAAATGGAGGGTCAGACAGGTGATATATCAAATCTTTCGTCATCTAGGTCTACTTGGAAAATGACTACTAGCTTTTTGTATTTTTCACAATTTTCCTAAGGTGGGTCCTAAATCTCCTCTCCTCACTACCGGGAGTCCTTGTCCTTACCCTCTCTCTGGAGGCTGGGATGAATGAGGACTTAAAAGCTGTATCTGTTTAACAAAGAGTGCAGATATGCAGTGTGGTATGTGCTTGTCCTCGCTCATTGGAGAGGCTGTATGAGGAAAGATTGCCCAGCTATACAGGAGATTCACCACAACCACATTCCTGGAGCTGCTGGAACAATGGAAGAAGACCCTGCTGAACTGGGCAATCCGATATTGCAGGTGTGGCTTATGACCCGAGAGGAAGTAGAAATGGATGAAGGAAGGAAGAATAGGGGAAGAATACTTTCATAGGAAAAGTACAGAAGATGTACAGGAACCCCCTTGGAGTTCATCTGGTCTGAGCCCAAGACACTGAGAAGCTAAACATCTTGATCAGGGTCAAAGGGATGTGTTCGCCTATTTCTAACAGAGAGCTTTTTTGTGTACACCAAAAGAAGAGGCCAGAGTGGGGGTGATCTGGTGAAAGCGTAATGAGTTTGGTTTTGATTTGTCGTATAATGAAAAAACAATTAAGAGCCTTATAAGGGGGCTCAGTTAACCTGGATTTCAACTGTCAGGGTAAGGAAGCTACATTTTTTTGTTGTCAATATTAATGTTTCTCATAATATAAAAAATATTACTCACCAGGAATTTATTTTTTGTTATTAATATGGTACCACTGAGGGCAATGGGAGGAAATGAGATTTAGATTTTTAAATAAGTTTCCATATTTATCCTGGTTTTGATGTGTTAGAGAGAGATGTGGTAGTCAACTTCCAACTCCCAAACATGTCTCATGTCTCTTTCTCATGTGCTCACATGTTAGGATATCTATAAGTCAATGCCTTAGTTCCTTCATGGCATTTTCATGAACCTTCCTCTACATAATAGCACCTGCCTAAGGCCATTCAGACTCTAGATGAACCCAAGAAGAAATTATTTTCTAGTCATGCCAAGTTATCTGAAGATATTGAGGCTCTATGGGATTGAGGAAATTTTATAATAAAGAAAAATGAGTCTGCCTTCTAATTGTTCCTTCATAAGGCTCTCTGTCAGATCATGTGTATGGCTTGGGGAGAAGGCTGTTTTTAATCAAGGTAAGAGTCCGGGAAAGGGGAAGGGAAAAATGGGGAAAGAAAAGCCAGCACATGGTTACTGCTGACTGACTGCCCGGCCATTTTTAGACACTGGCTTATTGAATCTTCACCATAGCCTTGGGATGTAGTCATTTTTATTTTATAGATGAGCGTTTTAGGATCTGAGAGTCACACATTTGAGAGACCCAGGGGATTTCATAATACACAGAGTGGTCTTATATTACTAGGGAAGTTCATGGACAAACATACCTACATCACTTTCACAACTATTGGGGAGTCCTGCTGAAGTACGATTGTATAGCCAGGATTGTCCAGCACTCTTTCCCCACGTTTTAAGGATATGCTGAAGAAGAGGGCCTGAAAGGGGCTTTCTTGCCACCATTTGTTGCCTTGTACATTGGCTTTCTTTTCTTCCTGGCATTGGTACCATCTGACGTATATTTATTTATTATCTATTTCTTTTACTAGAACATAAGCTTCATGAGATATGATGTAGGTTCCCTGAGATCAGGAACTTTTTTCTGTCCAGCTCCTAAAAGGCCAGGCATATCACAGGCCTCTACTCAACATTTGATGAATGGATTTGTTAATGAAACGCAATGTGAGATGCTTCCTAAGATATGGAAGCTTGGATGTCAGCATGGCTCTTGAGTAAAGAACGAAACCAAAGAGCAGATTTTCACATAAAGAGAAATGTAAAAGAATGAGGCTGGGCGCAGTGGCTCATGCCTGTAATCCCAGCACTTTGGGAGGCTGAGGCAGGTGGAATCACCTGAGGTCAGGAGTTTGAGACCAGCATGGCCAACATGGTGAAACCCTGTCTCTACTAAAAACACAAAAAATTAGCTTGGCATGGTGGCAGGTGCCTGTAATCCCAGCTACTTGGGAGGCTGAGGCAGGATAATCACTTGAACCTGGGAGGCGGAAGTTGCAGTCAGCTGAGGCTGTGACATTGCACTGCAGCCTGGGCAACAAGAGTGAAACTCCATCTCAACAAAATAAAATAAATAGAATGAATGGGATGTGGAGAGCAGACAAGGGGGAAAAAAAAGAAAGAATAGAGCCACTCATTCCCAAGTTCTCAATTTGGTGCATAAGAAAATGATTCCTGGCCGGGCGCGGTGGCTCAAGCCTGTAATCCCAGCACTTTGGGAGGCCGAGACGGGTGGATCACGAGGTCAGGAGATCGAGACCATCCTGGCTAACACGGTGAAACCCTGTCTCTACTAAAAATAAAAAAAAAATTAGCCAGGCGAGGTGGCGGACGCCTGTAGTCCCAGCTACTCGGGAGGCTGAGGCAGGAGAATGGCGTGAACCCAGGAGGCGGAGATTGCAGTGAGCTGAGATCCAGCCACTGCACTCCAGCCTGGGCGACAGAGCCAGACTCCGCCTCAAAAAAAAAAAAAAGAAAGAAAATGATTCCTATTTGTTGCAGGTGAAAATGTTTGATGTGCCGGCTCCTTTACCTCATAGTTAGAGTAAGAAGACATTTAAAAATTGGGATCAAAGATTCAGCTGCCTTCCCATTTAAGCAGCACAGACAGCCCAAAGTGACAGTTTTCCTGTACAGTCACTCTTCTGTTATCTGTAACTGATCTATGACATTTTGGGAAAAGACAGCCAAAAAAAATTAGTACTGAGGTAGGTGTGCCTGAGTCCTTCCCCAATTCTGCTCGTGACTGAACCAACAGAACACAAACACAGGTGAAACCTGCACAGCTGTAAGAGTCTACAAAAGGGGCTGTTCACATGCAAGATACTGAAAGGAATTTCTGCTCAGCAGTTTGTGGGACCACACTGACAAATGAGAACGAGGGCTCCTTGGGAATCTGGTTTTGGATCTCACGAACATGGTCTACTTTGGATGTATAAGGGGTAAAGGTAAGAGAAGTAGGGCAGAGTGGGAACTGTTCCCTGAATCCCCCTAGCCATGAAGTCCTCTGTCTCCATCACTGTGGCTTGGGGACACTTGAGGCTAGCAGTGATTGAGGCCTGACTCTCCAAGGACAGGACTTGGCCCTGGTGGGGTGGGTGGCAGCACTGCCCAGGTCTGGCCACACCTGGCCTCAGGGGAGACTGCCCACGTCATCTACAGCTTGGCTCCTGCCCTGCTCTCAGGCTGCTGAGCCATGGAATCTGTTTTCTATGTCCCAGTTTAAAGTCTTCAAGGAGAATGTCAGTAGCATTCAGAGGTGCTGGGATCCAAGAAGAATCCTCTCTGTCAGTCTCCTTTAAGGGCTGTATTAGTCTGTTCTCATTCTACTAATAAAGACATACCCCAAACTGGCTAATTTATAAAGGAAAGAGGTTTAATTGACTCACAGTTCAGCATGGCTGGGGAGGCCTCAGGAAACTTAGAGTCGTGGTGGAAGGGAGAGCAAACATGTCCTTCTTCACGTGGCGGCAGGAAGGAGAAGTGCTGAGCAAAACGGGGAAAAGCCCCTTATGAAACCATCAGATCAGCCAGGTGCAGTGGCTCATGCCTATAATCCCAGCACTTTCAGAGGCTGAGGCGGGCAGATCACCTAAGGTCAGGAGTTCAAGACCAGCCTAGCCAATATGGTGAAACCCCATCTGCAAAAAAAAAAAAAAAAAAAAATTAGCCAAGCGTGGTGGCAAGCACCTGTAATCCGAGCTACTCAAGAGGTTGAGGCAGGAGAATCACGTGAACCCGGGAGATGGAGGTTGCAGTTACCTGAGATCGTGCCACTGCACTCCAGCCTGGGCGACAGAGCAAGACTTCATCTAAAAAAAAAAAAAAAAAAAAAAAAAAAAAATCAGATCTTGTGAGAACTCACTATCATGAGAACAGCATGCAGGTAACTGTTCCTATGATTCAATTATCTCCCATTGGGTCCTTCCCATGACACGTGGGGATTATGGGAACTATAATTCAAGATGAGATTTGGGTGGGGACTGCCCCTGGCTCCTCCAAAATCTCATGTCCTCACATTTCAAAACACAATCATGTCTTCCTAACAGTCCCCCAAAGTCTTAACTCATTCCAGCATTAACTCAAAAGTCCAAGTCCAAAGTCTCATCTGAGACAAGGCAAGTCCCTTCCGCTTATGAACCTGTAAAGTTAAAAGCAAGTTGGTTACCTCCTAGATACAATGGGGGTACAGGCATTGTGTAAATACACATATTCCAAATGGAAGAAATTGGCCAAAATAGAGGCTATAGGCCCCATCCAAACCCAAAATCCAGCAGGGTAGCCAAATATTAAAGCTCCAAAATGATCTCCTTTGATTCCATGTCTCATATCCAGGTCATGCTGATGCAAGAGGTGGGTTCCCATGGCCTTGGGCAAGGTACAGCTCCACTCCTGGCTGCTTTCACAAGCTGGCGTTGAGTGTCTGTGACTTTTCCAGGCACAAGGTGCAAACTGTTGGTGGATCTACCATTCTGGGGTCTGGTGGGCAGTGGCCTTCTTCTCACAGCTCCACTCAGCAGTGCCCCACTGGGAACTCTGTGTGGGGGCTTTGACCCCACATTTCCCTTCTGCACTGCACTAGCAGAGATTCTCCATGAGGGCTCCACCCCTGCAGCACACCTCTGCCTGGAAATCCAGGCATTTCTATTCATCTTCTGAAATCTAGGTGGAGATTCCCAAACCTCAGTTACTGACTTCTGTGTACCCGCAGGCCCAACATCATGTAGCAGCTGCCAAGGCTTGGGGCTTGCACTCCCTGAAGCAATGGTCTGAGCTGTACATTGACTGCTTTTAGCCATGGCTAGCCGGAGCTGCTGGGAAGCAGGGCATAAAGTTCCAAGGCTGCACACAGCCAGGGGGCCCAGGACCCATCCCATGAAACCATTTTTCCCTCCTGGGTCTCCAGGCCTGTGATGGGAGAGGTTGCCATGAAGTCCTCTGCCATGCCCTGGAGACATTTTCTCCATTGTATTGGTGATTAACATTTGGCTCCTCGTTACTTATGCAAATTTCTGCAGCTGGCTTGAATTTCTCACCTGAAAAAGGGGCTTTCTTTTCTATCACATCATCAGGCTGCAAATTTTCCCAACTTTTATGCTCTGCTTCCTCTTGAATGCTTTGCTGCTTAGAAATTTCTTCAACCAGATACCCTAAATTGTCTCTCTCAAGTTCAAAGTTCCACAGATCTCTAGGGCAGAGGCAAAATGCCACCAATCTCTTTGCATAGCAAGAGTGACCTTTACTCCAGTTCCCAATAAGTTCCGCATTTCCGAGACCACGTCAGCCTAGACTTCATTGTCCATAGCACTATCAGCATTTTGGTCAAAGCCATTCAACAAGTCTCTAGGAAGTTCCAAACTTAGCCACGTTTTCCTGTCTTCTGAGCCCTTCCATTAGTTCCAGTCTCTGCCTGTTACCCAGTTCCAAAGTTGCTTTCACATTTTTTGGGTATCTTCACAGCAGCGCCCCACTCTCTGTGGTACCAATTTGCTGTTCTCACACTGCTAATAAAGACATACCCGAAACTGGGTAATTTATAAAGGAGAGAGGTTTAATTGACTCACAGTTCAGCATGGCTGGGGAGGCCTCAGGAAACTTACAATCACGGTGGAAGGTGAAGCAAACATGTCCTCACATGGTAGCAGCAGGAGAAGTGCTGAGCAAAAGGGGAAAAAGCACCTTATAAAACCACCAGATCTTGTGAGAACTCACTATCACGAGAACAGCATGAGGGTAACCGCCTCCATGATTCAAATACCTCCCACCAGGTCCCTCCCATGACACGTGGGGATTATGGGAACTACAGTTAAAGATGAGATTTGAGGGGGGACACAGCCAAACTATATTGGGGGTGAACTGAATCTAAGGTTTGGGTAAAATTCTCATTGTACAAAAATGAGTAAATAGAAGTTCTCACACAGCTTGGGGCCTTACAAAAAGTTTGTCAGCTGGGTGTGGTGGCTCACGCCTGTAATCCCAGCACTTTGGGAGGCCGAGACGGGTGGATCATGAGGTCAGGAGTTTGAGACCAGCCTGGCCAAGATGGCGAAACCTCATCTCTACTAAAAATACAAAAATTAGCCAGGCGTGGTGGTGCGTGCCTGTAATCCCAGCTACTAGGGGGCTGAGTCAGGAGAATTGCTTGAACCCAGGAGACAGAGTTACAGTGAGCCGAGATCACACCATTGCACTTCAGCTGTGGAAGACAGAGCAAGACTCCGTCTTGGTGGGGGTAGGGGTGAATAAAAAGAGTTTGCATAATTAGGCCAAAAGAGCACTGTAGCCAAGAGCCATTAATATATTCACAGATATTTACCGAGCACCTCCCATGTGCCTGGCATTCTAGATGCTCAGAATGGAGCAGTGGACAAAGGAGACACAAATCCCTGCCTTCAGGGAACATGTATTCTATTAGAGAAAAAAAAAAATTCCCAAGGAAAAAAGGCAATTTTAGCATCTGCTCTGCTCTGTTCTCTCAAAAAATAAGCAAAGGATTTCATAGGTATGCCACTGGAGCTATATTTCCCCAAGAAACGTCCACATACGCACAACAGGTAGGCATAAGGAAGTTCACTGAAATTGGAAAACCGCAAACAAGTATCACTAGAGAAAATACATAAATAAATGTGGTTATTTTATAGCGCTCAAGCACAGCAGTTTAGTGTGCACCTCTGGGGCCAAACTCCTAGGTTTTAATCCAGCTGTACCACTCGTTGGCCTTCATTTCTTTGTCTGTAACATGGGGGCTGGGGATTAATAACAGTACTTATACCCCAGGTCTATTTAAGCATTACGTAAAAAATGTAAAGCCTCTAGAATAGTGGTTAGCACACAATAAGCACTTACTAAACGTTGGCTATATTTATTATTTTGCTGATAATGGAGTACTATGTAGCAGTTAAAGAAAATGGACTAAGTCTACATATCAACATGAATAGATCTAAAAAAATGTAATGTTCCTTCATTTTTTAATTCAACAAATATTTATTGAGTGTTTATATGTTCCACACAGTGTTATAGGTACTTGGGAATCATCAGTGAACAAAACAAAGATCCTGCCCTGGTGGACCTTATGTGCCAGAGGTAGGGAAATGGATGTAACCTCTAAGGAAACCGTATGTTAATGTAGGTTTTGATAAGCGCGTTGAAAAAGGGAGAGAGAAGCACGGTAAAGGTGTCTGGGAGTGCCAGAGTTAAGGTGGGGGGTTGGCTGAATTTTAAGCCAACAAAACAAGTATGAGAAAATGTTCATGATTATGAGCTCTAGGTGGTGGGTATGCAGGTGTTTTATTATTTCTTTTGTCTTTCTCTATATTTACATTTTTTCTAAAAAATTCCTCTCTATGATATAAAAGATTAAAGCAAAACTCCTGATTAGGAGTCTGAAATATGAAGGAAGTTGATTAAGAAGAAAATCAAAAAAGGAGTTAAATGATATATAAAAGAATGTAAAGTAAGTGTTGGAATAAGCAGAGTCACAATGCAGAAAATCAAACAATAATGTAGAAGACAAATGTGAAAATAAATATAGCCAAAAATCACCAGAGCAAATACAACCAAAGCAACAAATAAAGATATCATAGAACATATTTGACTTGAAGACTCAGAAGTGTTAAAAAAATAAATTAAATTCTAGATATATCCTGGAAAGACTGTTGCAAAAGCTGTTAACTTCCCTTTCTTCTTTAGCAAGCACACTTTGTTGGGTGTGGCAGTGTGCCCAACTATAAAACTAGTTTTCAAGGCCCTCTTGCCTCTTCGGCTGTGTGGAACATGGAGGTGCAGCCTGGCCCTGCAGTGGCCACTAGGAGGCCCTCTGAAGAATGGAAGCCTCATGCTAAAAAAAATGCTAGACTCCTGGGTCCATGTTGATCATGGAGTTGTGATACCAGCTCTGGATTCTGCCTCTGGATTTTTACATGCAAGATATAGACATTTTAATTTTATTGAAGCCACCAACTGTTAGAAATCCACTAACTGGGGCTTCTGTTCAATGCATGTGAACCCATGTTGAACTGGAACTTACATTTAAAATATTAATGCCTGTGGGAAAAAGATTGTAGTTCAGTAATTCTCATCTAGTCTGTTGTCTTTCATACTAGGACAACAGCAAGGCTTTCTCAGATCCCCAAGAGCTCACAAAGTCTGTAACACCCGTGTGCCCTGACTGAGTAGACCTGAGGTAAGGTTCTGGCAGCCCCACATGCAAATGGTAGAAACCCAAGCCAGTTTTTAAGATCTTGAAGCCCTGGTTTCTTTATTTGTAAACCAAGTAAAAGTAAAATGATTTACTTCATAAAATTAAGTTATAAAGGTTAAAAAGAGAGAATATATGCGAAGCTCTTTGTTCACTGCTTAGTACTCTTTTAAAAAAATAATAGAATTTATTGGAACAACCAATCTTAGCCAATCATGAGAGGAATCAGACAAAAAGAAAAGAAAAGAAAGCCACTGAACCCAACTAAAATTTAGACTTTTAGAGATTATTATAAACAAAATTAAAAAGCAATTGCTGTACATAATAAAAAACTGGCATTCAATAAGAAAGATAAACCTCCTAATAAGGAGGCTTTATTCACCGAAGGACGTGACAGTGCAGTTCACAAAAGAATATCTCTAAATGATCAACACACACACAAGCTCATCTTGCTGATAATTAAAGAAGTAGGGACAAACTAAATGAGTAACCATAGACCATTGGTTAAGCATTAAGTTATTGGTTAGGCATTACATTATGGCACATCCGTAGGAATAAGTATGCCGTATCATTTAAAATCATGTCATAGAAGAATATTTTATAAGGTGGGAAATAATTTGCTATGGAAAAAAGCTTGGTTAGCCCAGGCACAGTGGTTCATGTCTGTAATCCTAGCACTTTGGGCGGCCTAGGCGGGCGGATCACCTGAGGTCAGGAGTTCGAGACCAGCCTGGCCAACATGGTGAAACCTCATCACTACTAAAAATACAAAAATCAGCTGGGCATGGTGGCACATGCCTGTAATCCCAACTACTCAGGAGGCTGAGGAAGGAGAATCGCTTGAACTCAGGAGGCGGAGGCTGCAGTGAGCCGAGATCGCACCACTGCACTCCAGCCTGGGTGACAGAGCAAGACTCTGTCTTCAAAAAAAAAAAAAAAGAAAGAGCTTGGTGAAAACTTGGTCTACTCTACATGATGTTCCTCTTCATGTAACAAGAGATAAAATAAAAAGAAATATATTTTTTCCAGTCCTGGAAAGAAGACAAAAATGTTAATAATTATTTGTAGATAGGGGAATATAGGAATCCCCCTCCTTTTTTGCACTTTTTTTGGTTTTATGATCAGAGAAATAGATGTAAAGATTGCTGAGGGAAACAGAGAATTGGATCAGTACATGGGCTCACAGTTTTGTGCCGCGTATTATTTAATATTACAAAGGAAGCGAGGTTCCTTTCCAGTGGAGAGGTCTGGGTGACACCACCCTTTAGCCAAATGATGGAACTTAGCGTTGAACTTAGCCTGGTGGGACAGACTGTCATTTTGTGCAATCAGAAGTACACAAACATCACCTTTGTACTTTGCCTCTAGAAAACATTTAATCTGGGTTTAATCACTACGAAACAACCACACAAACCCAGAATGCAGAACATTCTCATGTCAACTAGAGAAACGAAAAGAGCATGAGGACAGGTCTAGATTCAAAGATATTAACCGGACATAATAACCAAATGCAGTACTTGAAACTTATGAAAATATTCTTTAGACCATTGGGGAAATTTTAAAAATTTAAATTTAAGGCTGGGCGCGGTGGCTCACGCCTGTAATCCCAGCACTTTGGGAGGCCGAGGCAGGCGGATCACAAGGTCAGGAGATCAAGACCACGGTGAAACCCCATCTCTACTAAAAATACAAAAAATTAGCCGGGCGCAGTGGTGGGCGCCTGTAGTCCCAGCTACTCGGGAGGCTGAGGCAGGAGAATGGCGTGAACCCGGGAGGCGGAGCCTGCAGTGAGCCAAGATCGCGCCGCTGCACTCCAACCTGGGCAACAGAACGAGACTCCGTCTCAAGAAAAAAAAAAAAAAATTTAAATTTAAAAACCTAACATTAGGCCAGGAGTGTGGCTCACGCCTGTAATCCCAGCACCTGGGGAGGCTGAGGCAGGTGGATCACCTGAGGTCAGGAGTTGGAGACCAGTCTGACCAACATGGCAAAACCCGGTCTCTACTAAAAATACAAAAAAATCGGCCGGGCATAGTGGTGTGTGCCTATAATTCCACCTTCTTGGGAGGCTGAGGCAAGAGAATTGCTTAAATGCGGGAGGTGGAGGTTGCAGTAAGCCGAGATCGTGCCACTGCACTCCAGCCTGGGGAACAGAGTGGGACTCCATCTCTGAATAAATACATAAATACATAAAAATAAAATAAAATAAACACAACATTAGCTCTTATGAATTAATCACTCTTTCAGGCTCTTTCAGGATGACAGGCCTGTGGAGGGAGAACCAGCACCACCAGACGTGTGAAGGACCCTGCTTAGGGCACTCTGTCTTAATTTTTCAGATGCAATAACGGTATTGTGGTTATGCAAGGAATTGTTCTTATTCTTAAGAGATACTTGACAAAGAATTTAGGAATAAAGTATCATGATGTATGGAGTTTACCTTTTTTTGAGACAGTTGAGACAGAGTTTTGCTCTGTCACCCAGGCTGGAGCTGGAGTGTAGTGGCACAGTCTCAGCTCACTGCAATTTCTGCCTCCCAGATTCAAGTGATTCTCATGCCTCAGCCTCCCGAGTAGCTGAGATTAAAGGTGTGCGCCACCAGCCTGGCTAATGTTTGTATTTTTAGTAGGGACGGGATTTTGCCATGTTGGCCAGGCTAGTCTCAAACTCCTGACCTTAAGTGATCCGTCCGCCTTGGCCTCCCGAAGTGCTGGGATTACAAAGGTGAGCCACCACGCCCGGCCTGCAGTTTACTTTCATATGGTTCTCCAAAAATATATATAGGAGAGACATAAAATAAGGCAAAATGTGAACATCTGGTGACCATAGATGAAGGGTAAGCAGTGTTCAGTATACTGTTTTTCAACTCATTTCCAGAGATTTTTATATTTTCTAATTAAAAGGCTGTGGTGGGAGAAGTTCAGGTGGAAATCAAGAGGAGAGGGTAAACTATAGGATAAATGAGACTTAAGGGACATGGCAACCAAATACAATGTGTGGATCTTGTTTGGTCCCTGATGCACACAAACCAACTAGAGGAAAACATTGATGAGACAAGCAGGGAGACTGAACACTGATGGAGTGACTGATGGAATGAAATAGGAAAGACATGAGAGAAGACTGGCCATATGATGCTAACTGGTCATGTGGATATGAGAATTGAGTATATTATGCCATCTAACTTTTGCAAGCTTGAAAACTTCCCTAGTAAAAAGCTGGGCGTCAAGTTAAAATTACATGCAATGTCTGACTTTCTCAGTGAGTGACTGGCTGAAGAGATATCTAAATATAGCTCTATGGTTCTCTATTATTTAAATAAAGAATTACACAAAAGAATAAGTTGTGAAATCAAGATTAGTCCCTGAGTTTCTCTCATAATAGTGATTTTAAATGAAATTCAGGGGGGTTTGTGGCAGGTGAAGGTTATATGGAATTAATTGCCTTTCTATTTTTTCCCTTTTATTTTCATTCTCTCAATTTCCCTAATGCATGAAGCTCCTGACCACCATAAAGATAGAACTGGGGCTTAACCCTCATCACTTCTGAAGCTGATGGAATGGTATTTATTGCTTCCACTTAAGTTTGAGAATCTCAAGATTGTCTATTTAATCAGTTCTTTATTTAGCTAGTAGAGTTTTTATTGTCCTGCCTATTCAACATACTACTATGGCTGCTAGTGCTAATTTAACATTTAGGTGAAGATAAAATGAGTTTTGAAGTCATTCAGGAAGATCATACAGGCCAAAACAAACAAACAAACAAACAAAAAAAACAAAAAATCCATGAGAGCCTTAAAGGTGGAAAAACACCCTTATTTTTGTCTGCCTGTTTGTTAGGAAGAGTATGGAGGCCACTGTCAGATGTGTCTCAGGAAATGATGAGATGGTGTTCTTGCCCCATAGTGATCCTGAACCATTTAGCTTTTACTCTAAGGTAAAATGTTGTAATTAAAAGGGCAGTGGTGTTATGTGCTGTTTTTGTTTTCTAGAAGGAAATAGGACTCAAAACAAACATGAAACAAACAGTGAATTGGATACTCATGCCTTAAAGTCTTTTTAAAGGAAATATTATAAAGTATTAACTTCCGATCAATAATATAAATCACAAAGAAGAAAACAAGAGCAGATAAGGGTATGTATATGAAAAGAAAAATTCAAGTCTGAAAATGTTCAAACAACAAAACAAAACTGATAAGTAGCAGACTTAATAGGAGAACAAATGAAACCAGGTGTAGAAGGGATATCAAATCTGGGACCAGAAAGAGAAAAAAATCTTGGATTCAGTTACCATGGCTGCTTAACTGAGTATACAGAGGATAAAGGAAACACATTATACACTATTACTTAATCTCTGAACACAACTTTCATTATTTAAATAATATTGATGAAAATCATTTTAAAACTCCAATGTTCACAAATATAAAATATACATACCTGAAAATGCATCAGTGCTACCCTTAGATGTTTTTCCTGTCTATAATTGCTTGCATCGGAGGTTAAGGTTTGGACTTTTCGATTTGCGTATCTTTAAAGTGGAATAACAAACATTCATATGGAAACTATGAGCATGGGTTCATCGAGTCTTTATACTTACCCCTCCCTTCGTGTCACTGGCTTTATCTGTACTAGATTTAAAGTGGCCACGTTTTCTTTGCTCTTCCTTCCATCAAGAAGTCTGCTTTCCTCGTCCTTCAATGTGGGCCAGCAAAGTGACTTGCTTTGACCAACAGAAGGTGCGGGAGCGCTGGCAAGCAGCTTCTTGTCGCGCTCTCTTGAGATACCGCGGTCTGTGAAGAGGCCTGGGTGCGGCTCTTTCAGGATGACAGGCCCCGCGGAGTGAGAGCCAGCACCACCACACGTGTGAAGGACCCTGTTTAGGGCACTGTGCCCAGCCCCACGTTGTCAGGTGACGCAGCTGCCGCAGGGACCCCAGGCAAGGCCCGCAGATCGGCCCACCTAAGCCCAGCCCAAACTGCCAACACAGAAGTTCATTCCCGCATCCACACAACAGGCTTCCCAACGTCTGAGAACTATCACCTTATCCCTTTTATTCTCTGTTCTGCCTGAAACACTCCGTCTGTCTTCGAGGATCTCTGCTCCTCCGACATGGTTTCTGGACCTTGTATGTACCTGGTCCCTCTTCTCTGGACACCTTCAAGGTGGCCAAATTTCTCTTTAAATTGTGTGGCAGTCGGACAGTGTTTCAAAGATGATTTGCTTCTTTCAACCCTTAGAGTCTTTCTGCTTTTCCTACAGCCTCTTCTCCCCTAACAAGCCCTAGGGCACTCGCTTCCTCCTCTCTTTCCCGCCGGTGTTCTCAGCCCCTCCCCCAAGAGGCAACAGTGTTCTCATCCCTCAGGGACTAAGTCAAACTTGCATCACTCCTTCCATTCCTTTCCCCGGCTCCGGACCCTTTCTCTCAGCGCTTTGCTGGGCCAGCTTTTTCCGCTGTGCGCTGCGCTGGCTGGCTCCTTTGGCTGGGCCATGAATTCCTTGAAAGCAGCTACTTTCTGTACCTTAACGCTTCACCTGGCACTTGGCACATGTTAGGTGCTCAATGTTTAATGAGTTGGGTAATTAACTAATATTCTTTTGGTATTAAAGTATATTATCTACTGGCCGCATTTCCCCCACACGGCTATCAAGGGAGACTGTCAGATTCCTGTTTAAACAAAGATAGTATGTCCACTGAATTTCCTTGTTTGCCACTGTTTAGTTCATTTAAAAAAAATGCATTTGGTTTGGAATTACTTTTTCAGCGATCTACGCTGCCTTCTTTTTAAATGCTGTCAAGCTTCTGAAGAATTTTGACAGCTATTTAGTTACCATTTCTGGAATGTGTATTCACTCATTTTTGAAAATGGAAGCATTTTACTTTTGTCTTTCATCTCTCTCTTAATTCACTGCAGTACCTCAAGGGCTACTTGACACGCGCTCTCCGATGTGTTTATTACCGTGGCACATAAACAGTCTGGGTTGGTCAATGTGGCCTCATGGTTATTATAACACCACTTTACTTCTGAGTGCCTTACTGGGTACAAAATGTTTTCTCATACTGTCCTCATTTCAGTCTGATTAGAAGCTCCATTTAATAGGTAGGGATAATTATCTGTGTTTTACAGTTGAGAAAACAGAGGCTCCCAAGCCTGTCAGGGCACGTGAAGTGCTTACTCATCTGTGGCTCCAAGGCCTCATGTTTGTTCCATTCTTCCTGGATTAAAGATCATTCTGCTCCATGGAGAAGACCAACAACAAAAAAGACATTGAATAGCTTTGCTTTCTCTTTGCATTTCCTGTCCTTGTCATTCTCCAATGTTTTTTCCTCCGATTTTTAAATATCTTCTTATTCTGAGCATGGCCACATGACCATATTTTCTGTTTGTTGGCTGGGTTTGTTTGTCCTCAGTTTTTACAGATGAGGAAACGAAGCTCAGAGACGTCTCCAGTTCCTCCAGAGCATGACATCCACCTTCTGCCAAAAGATAGTACGAGCGAGGATTTCAAGTGGAAACATCTTCTCTTTGAAGTTCTTTTGTGCAGCACTGAATAAGCATATTCATTTTGTTTTGGTTTTGCTTTAAAGGGGAGCTCCATGGTGGTGTTTCTTTTTGCTGTGATATTTCCTACTTACGCTCAGAGTGGGGGAGGGTAGGAAGGTAGGGGACAGTGGCTCTGACGCTTTCCTTCTCCCATTTTGCTTTTCTCCCATTTGGCTCAGGCCATCATTAAAACATAAATATGTTACCTAATAAAGTAGAGCACATGCATCATTTACCCACATTTCATACTAGAACTAGCTTCTCAGATGGGTCCTTACAGAGAACAGAGCTCCAAGGAAATGGGCCAGCTCAGAGTTTAGGGGGCCGAGGGAAAGCTGCCACGTGGGGGTCTGGCACCCATGGGCAGGTCTTAGGTGGGGGCACTGGTGCCTTGGAGAGAAATGGGCACTAGGATTGGTGCTCAGGAGGAAAGACAGTCACCAGGCCCCCAACTTAGCTTCAGTTTCTTCTTGAGTCAGTCCTTGCTGCTGCAGAAGGCAGCGGCAGTGACTGTACCTTAGTTTCAAGGACCAGCAGCACACACTGCCGCCTCTCAGCCCTCTCCCACCTCCTGCTAAGGAGTAATGCCTTCTAGACATAATAAACATCTCTCTTTTAAAGCTGCATTTTAACAACTCCAAACCTGGTGGTCTCAATGTTATAACCGCTAAATGTTAGAGATGGAAGGAAATTATTTCTACTGAGACTATACATAATATTGAAAACCTCTCTCTAATTTCTCCACTTTCCAGACAATTGCAGCATGACTTTCCCAGGGCCCTGATTTTCAGCACGGATGATTTTTTCTTCAGGGAAGATGGTGCCTATGAGTTCAATCCTGACTTCCTGGAGGAAGCTCATGAATGGAACCAAAAAAGAGGTGACAAATGCCTTTCCAAACTCCTGGGAAACCCTGATGTGCACATAGATTGTAGCTGCTGCAGAATGAACCGAAAGTTCTGCCGTTTTTTTCCCCAAAACAGAACACCAGAGCGTAACCTCCTTAGATTCCAGAGAAAGAAAATTATTGATAGTGGGTCTGAAATAGGTGACACTGAAGTTGTGTGATGAGGAGATGAGGGCATCCTGTAGTAAAAATGACCAATAGAGATTACGCTTACCCTTCCCTCTGATTGTTGCATGTTGTTCACTGTTATGTAACATTGTGTTGCAGCAAGGAAAGCAATGAGGAATGGCATCTCCCCCATTATTATTGATAATACCAACCTCCACGCCTGGGAAATGAAGCCCTATGCAGTCATGGTAGGAAGAAGTATCATTCTGAATTTTCAGTTACGGACATTTTGTGAGAAAGCTGAAGCATCTGTTCTTTCCTCTTTTTCTGATGTTCCAATGATTTCGTATTTGCTAACAGTAGTTCTCCCAGGGAGCAGGTAACGAGGTTTTCTGTTAAGTGTTTCTCTGCTGTTCAATGGCTGAAGTTTGCTGAGATGCTAATCTCACTTCAGGATACAATTTAAAAATAGTCCTTGGCAAATGGTCCTTGGTGTGAATTCTTGATAACTTTTCTGTCTTAATTACTTTCCTAAGGCAAGGCATACAGAGGAGCACCCACTGAAATGTGCAGAGCAATACTCAACTAGATGACGCTCCCAGTGGAGTGTTTACAGGTCACAACAGGACCATTCTGCCTCTGGTGAGCCGGGGATTTCCACACTGTGTACTGTTGCTGCCTGGGAGTTCCAGGGCAACAGAATATTTTAGTTTAAAAACAGATTAGGGCCGGGCGTGGTGGCTCACGCCTGTAATCCCAGCACTTTGGGGGGCCGAGGCAGGTGGATCACTTGAGTCCAGGAGTTCAAGACCAGCCTGGCCAACATGGTGAAACCCCATCTCTACTAAAAATCCAAAAAAATAGCCGGGCGTGGTGACGGGCGCCTGTAATCCCAGTTACTCGGGAGGCTGAGGCAGGAGAATCGCTTGAACCTTGTAGGCAGAGGTTGCAGTGACCTGAGATCGTGCCACTGCACTCCAGCCTGGGCAGCAAGAGTGAAACTTCATCTCAAAAAAAAAAAAATTTTTTAAATTAAAAAATAAAAACAGAATTAGGATTAACACTCTAATCTTATTGAGATGACATAATGCAAATATAAATATAAAACAACTCAGCTCTCCATTGTCAGAATAGCAAAGAACAGCATGATGCCTGCATTATCCTTTAATTGTGAAGTCTATTTGGTCTTTTTTCATACATATTCCATCTCTTGTGATTATGTTTTCATTCCCTATTGGGTCTAGAAAGGAGGAAGGATCCAGAACCATACAAATGGGGCAGGAAGCACAGTGGAGTATCCTTCTTGCATCATGCAGAATCCCTACCTGGTTGATCGTGAAGTGAATAGGTCCAGACTGGGCTCACGATGTTAGGCTTCTTTTTACATTTGGGGCTAACTGGCATACCTACAGGTGTGCTTTTCTCTAACGATCATCATCAGTTCCACTTACGCCCAGATTGTGGGGCTTCGGTGAATGTAAGGAAGAATGAGCCGCACACTTGTGGTTACTTCAGTTCATGTCGAGTCTACTTGGGCGAGAAATGAACAGGCATGTGAAGAGTCAATTGAATGAAGGCCATCACTTAAAACCAAGACTTAATGACTAACTGACCAGTAGCCTAAGGGAAGTCATTTTACTTTTTTGTTTTGTTTTGAGACAGAGTCTCGCTCTGGCTCCCATGCTGGAGTGCAGTGGCACGATCTCAGCTCACTGCAGCCTCTGCCTCCCAGATTCAAGCAATTTTCATGTGTCAGCCACCCCAGCAGCTGGGATTACAGGCACGGCTAGTATTTGTATTTTTAGTACAGATGGGGATTTGCCGTGGTGGCCAGGCTGGTCTCGAACTCCTGAGCTAAAGTGATTCACCCGCCTTGGCCTCCCAAAGTGCTGGGGTTACAGGTGTGAGCCACCACACCCGGCCTCAGTTTATTTTTTATCTTCTGGATATGTATACTCTTTTTCAGGCATCCTCAGCTATTCATTAGACTTAAAAATGAGAGGTTTCCGGTTGTGTTATTTAAAAACTTCCCAACTGAGAAGTGCCCACGTAAAGAATGAAAAGGAAACCTTTTTGCTTAGCTCTTTCCACTCTATGTTTTATAAACACAGTAAATTATAGTGATAATAGAAAATTCAGTTTGAGATAAGGTAGTAGTCAATTTATGAATGCAAACAATATTTGGATATTTATAAGGAAATTATAATAGTTTTCTAAACTCAAGGAAATGGGGCCCGGTGCATTGACCCACATCGTATTACATAATGGGGAGAGCTACTTTTGGAGGGAAGTTGATACAAAGTAAGTGACTATCACTTTCATTTCATCAGTTATGTTCCTATGGTACTCCCACTTTCTATAGGAAGGCATGAGGGCTAGGACAAGGCATCTGACAAGTAAATCTACAAAAATCCTGTAAGTGACTTTGAGAAGTCACTGAGTTCACTGCTCATACTGGTGTTCAGGACGTTTTAAACTAGCTCAGTCATCTATTTTTAAAGATATCCAAAACAAAGAACTTTTACAAATTTCCTACATACTAGATAAAATTGAGCAAAATTTATCATGGAGAATTATGAGAGTGGCTAAGTATGGGAATGAAACAACTGCTAAGTATGGGAATGAAACATGAATGAATTATGATAAATTAAGGCATTGGATTACTGGTAAAACAAAAGGAATTCTAGAAAAGATTTGTAGTAAATGTTAAATGGCAGCATAAACATTCCCAAACATACATACTATGTCTTCAATGTTTTATGTACTTTTGAAAAATCAGGCACTTGAAAATAACTATGAAGTTATATTCCGAGAACCTGACACTCGCTGGAAATTCAACGTTCAAGAGTTAGCAAGGTACTTCTTTGTTTTTCTAGTTCCTCATTATGTATCCTGCTATTTTCAGGTATTTCAGACCGAACAAAAGAATCTTTTCAGGCTGGAAATGGACATGGTAGTTTTCAGGCCAGAAATGGTAATTCTTGGAAATTGATAACTTTGGAATTATTAATGTGAAGACTTTAGTTTTGGGTCAGTTTTCTAATATAACGCTAAATGCTAAATCTTGGCTTGGACTTGGTCCTTTAAAAGGATGCATTTAACATTCTGCTAAAATGCTTCTTCATCAACGAACATTGAAAAGCACTTTCTCTGCATGGGACTGCACATGTCAATGGTGTTTTTGCATTTAGGCTAAATAAAGATCTTCAGATGTTGAGCAGTCTGCGATTCATTTATGATCTAGATGCTGCTTCTAATTTATACAGCAATAAATGTTCAAATAATACTAACGATTGAGTGCATGGGTTCGGATATTCTCTATCTATATTGTTTGATAATGTCATTGACTTACAATAGCCAGTGAGATAAGAATTTACTTCTTAGGAGTAAGGCTGGTTCCTCTTATGGTAATAGGCAGATAGTGTCTTCATAGTGGATCTGTGGACTACTCCATCAGAATTGCCTCAGGTGGCTATTAAAATCCGAGTTCATGGACCCCATTCAGTAGTTGGAATCTCTGGTAATTATATTTCTAACTATATCCTTAGTTGATTCTTTTGCCCACTAGAATTTAAGATTGTTTTAATAAGCATCTCCTAGTAGTATATATCAGGGACTGATTAACATAAATACATGATAGATATATGCGTGACATTAACAGGCAAATGTATGATTTTTTAAAAATCTCATGGTGTTCTTTTATGTCTTGAAGCACGTAATTGAGAGGACCAGAAACAAAGCATTTCTGAAGCTTTAGCTCCTTGCTAGCCTCAGGGTGGTTTGGGGGTGTGCAGGGCAGCATGAAAAACCTGAGTGGAGGCTGAAAGAGAACTGCTGAACAAGATATTATGCTTTTGCCACAGCTAAGTCCTGAGAACAGGGACTGCAATATCTGCAATCCTAGAGGACTTGTGAAATATAAGTAACTCATTGTGATATCCTGCCTTAACTAAATGTATTTTTTTTTTTCCATGTAGAAGAAACATTCATGGTGTCTCAAGAGAAAAAATCCACCGAATGAAAGAACGGTATGAACACGATGTTACCTTTCACAGTGTGCTTCATGCAGAAAAACCAAGCAGAATGAACAGAAACCAGGACAGGAATAATGCACTGCCTTCCAACAATGCCAGATACTGGAATTCCTACACAGAGTTTCCAAACCGGAGGGCCCACGGCGGATTTACAAGTGAGAGCTCCTATAATAGAAGGGGCGGTTGTCACCATGGATATTAGAGGCCTACCTTACAGCCATGCAGAATTTTCCGAAGTCAGTTTCTACTTCAATTTTTGTTATTCTTTGTTGCATTTTAGTCAGAGCTCCAATTCCAGTGTTAAACAGCTGAACTCAAACATTTCTGAGCAAAGTCATTATATTCATTATCTTCACCAAAATTTGTTCAAGTGCTTCTACATGCATGGTTTGATGCTGGGAATTCTGCAGATTTGAGTAAACAGGCTCTTTCTCTAGGGTAAGAATTTGAAACCAAAACTTGAGAACACACCCAAGAACATGATTATTTACATAGGTTCATAAATGAAATAAAGCGTTTATATTATATATAAGCTTCAGTACCATTTTCTCTGAAGTGATCTATTTATTTTTTCAGGAAATTCATCTCCATCAGGAAAGTTGGGAAGGTGGAGAAAAGTGGTGGGGGGGCAGGAAAAGTTTTAGCACCATTGCTATTTTGATAATCTATGTATCTAAAAATGTGAGATTTGAGACTCTATGATACTGATTTTCCTTTAATGTTAATATGCCAGAAAGTATACATCTGGGAACAATGTCCTTCAAAGTAGACACTTTGGGAGGTTATTCCTTTATTTTAATGATGTATCACTGTTAAAAATACTTTCAAATCCTTAATAGCTATAGGAGCTACTGAGGGAAATCAGTGTCATTATTTAAAGTCACACTTTGTGTTTTTACTACTTTATTCAGCAGGATTGAACCTGAATAACTTTTGGCTGTTGTGCTAATAGTGTAAATAAAATAAGCCTGCCTTCATAAAACACTAACTTTTAAAAGGAATAGCTAAATGACTTCTAAAATTATGCCTATTAACATGTGTAATTAGTTGGCAGCTCAAATGTTTGGGAGTGCAAGAAATCAGGCACCCCAGGATATAGGTCATACAGGGATATATAAAAGCCATGCTCATTACAAAATGAGCAGTTGATGTTTTATGTGGCATTAAGACAATCAAGTCCTCATAACTCTGGAATGTCTTATACTGATGCTGAATTTATGAATCCAAATCAATTTCCGACAGGTTGGAATCAGATTTAGCGTGAGATCACGATAGACAAGACCACAGAGGACGTATGCTCTACTTCTTGTTGGCCAACAGCTTCTTTCTAATGTTCTGTGAAAAATTACTTTAAGTGTCCTATATAATGGTGCTTTTTATGGTTATTAAAAATTGTAAATGGTATCACATTTATATGGATTTGTCATTGGATCTTTTGATTCAACAATAAAAAAAATTTAATTACCTAAATGCCAAGAAACTCAACAATTGATACCAGTTTTTCTGTATCACAGGCTTATTTACCAGTCTTTTTTTTAATAAATAGGGATCATAAAGGTAATGACAAAAGCAACCTTATAATTTAGTTGCTTATATATTTGATCTGTGTACATGAGACTGTTTTAACATTATCTGACACTACTGAAACCTGCTCAACATCTCCGTGACCACCAGCAACACATATGTAATGTTTTCTTCATTAACATTTTAAAAACTGGTATCTCCTTTGAGTAAGTTTGGTTGACAATAGTAAATATCAATGAATCTAAGGTGTTATCAGTTTTGCTAAATTCTGTATCTCCAAGCATAACATACAATAATCTCCTAATGATCCACTTAATAATGCTCCCATCTTCCAGGCCCAAGTGGTCCTGGGTATCTTGGTTGATAGGGTGGTGGCATAACCAGCTCAATATGGATGGCTTGACTCATCTGGGCTAGTAGAGGGGAGAAATGTCAGAGAGCCCAAAGTGGAAATTACCCTCCTTTGATTTCACAGGAGTGGTTCAAATGACCAGAATCAAGCCTTCCTGACTTGGCTGGCTCCCTGCTTCAGGGTTTTGGGCTCACCTGGGCTAAGTGAGTGACCACTAGGGTTATATAACTTTTATAGAGCTCTAAAGAATAGTTTCCTGGCCTATTTAATGTCTCTTCTTCTCCTAACTGACCCCTGAAATAGTTGGTTTGTAAACCATAAAAATTGATCAATGCCATCAACTTTATCCCCTATAGAAGTGATCTGTTTTTCCTTTCAACTCCCATGGCTCCTGATTTATATAACTCTTTGAACACCTAGTATTGACTTGTATTGTGTTCACTGTCTGCATCATTCATAAAGCTGGCAAATGCTCTTTATGTGCAATAGGATCTCATTAAATGATTGCTGAATAAATAACACAAATTTTTACCATTATCCCTAATAATGCAGTATGTTGACTCTGTAATCATTAAATTGTCACTTTTGAGGGGATAATATACACATATACTCAAGCTTCATATTTTGTTCATGTAGCTTAGATGTTATTTATAATTTATAAAAAAGAGTGTGTCCATTAAATATCTATCAATATAATGGGTTTTCTACATGAGAACAGACAATAGCAGTTTTATCAAGCATTCAAAAAAGAAAAGGTGAAATTCTTTTTTTTTTTTTTTTTTTTTTTTTGAGACGGAGTCTCGCTCTGCCCCCAGGCTGGAGTGCTGTGGCACGATCTCAGCTCACTGCAAGCTCCGCCTCCCGGGTTCACGCCATTCTCCTGCTTCAGCCTCCCGAGTAGCTGGGACTACAGGCGCCCGCCGCTGCGCCCGGCTAATTTTTTTGTATTTTTAGTAGATATGGGGTTTCACTGTGTTAGCCAGGATGGTCTCGATCTCCTGACCTCGTGATCCGCCCACCTCGGCCTCCCAAAGTGCTGGGATTATAGGCATGAGCCACCGCGCCCGGCCAGGTGAAATTCTTATAATTTTTTTCTGTTCTCCTGAAACCCAAGTTTTATTCCTTGGTCTAGAGTAGATCACTGCAAAATTAGGATGTGAAAACCAAACTGTTTTAGAAATAAAACTTAAGTCACATTAATTAGACTTGCAGAATACTTAAGTTACAAGGAGTAGCAAAATAGACACTTTTGTTAATGCTTTTTACAGAAGAGGAAAATCATGGATCACAGTTATGGAGGGAAACAAGTTAATTTTTTAAAAGATTTATTCTTGGTTTTAAACATATTTATAATTAGATTTGAAAACATGATATTATATACAAATTGAAGGCATTAAAACATCTGATTTAAGAACTTCTCCATGCTATTAACTCCTAGTTAGAACTGCTTTATCCCTTTTCTCTATTAAACATAAGAAAGTAACAAGTAAGGCTGTGCGCGGTGGCTCACGCCTATAATCCCAGCACTTTGGGAGGCTGAGGCAGGTGGATCACCTGAGGTCAGGAGTTTGAGACCAGCCTGGTGAACGTGGTAAAACGCAGTCTCTACTAAAAATGCAAAAATTAGCTGGGCATGGTGGTGCGTCCCTGTAATCCCAGCTACTCGGGAGGCTTGAGGTGGGAGAATTACTTGAACCCGGGAGGTGGAGGCTGCAGTGAGCCAAGATCATGCCACTGCACTCTAGCACGGGTGACAAAGTGAGACTCCATCTCCAAAAAAAGAGAAATAACAAATGAGAGTAACACCTTAAATTGAACTAATCTGCTTTTGTGATAAAGTTTAAAAAGGCATAGGCTCTGGGTCCTGTGATAGTGCTAAAAATAGGCAGAATCAGTGCCAATTTGAAAGCAAGATACTTTCTCAGGTTTGAGTTTGGATGACCATTTTGTTGGAAAAAAAAAAAAACAACTATGAAACTATGAAATCTTCTGATTTAAAGTATTTGAATTTTTAGTTTTAATTTCAGAGATCACACTGGAATAGTAAAAAGGAATCAGAGTTCACTGAGCGTTCTATTTTTCTTATAATCATGCTGACTTAAGGATGAGGAATTGCTCACAAGGAAACACCACTCTATCATATTCATCCTGCCTTTTGAACAGGATGAAACTATAGCAGAACCAACACGTGCATTAAGGAAAACTATTTCATAGTGAGTTACCTTAAAAAAAAAATTCCCTAAAATAGTAGCTAAACTAAAAGGAATTATTTGCATAAAAATAACTGTACTAAGAGACCTCATTTCATTTAATGACAGACTCTAAAAGAAAATGGTATGTTTATTTCACTTGTAAAATAATACTTGTAGTGATCAAATCCAAACATTTACAGATTTTTTTCCCCCACTCTTTTTTTTCTTTGTAAAGATGGGGGTCTCCCTATGTTGTCCAGGCTGGTTTTGAACTCCTGGCCTCAAGCACTCCTCCCACCTCAGCTTCTCAGTGTTGGGATTACAGGCATGAGCCACTGAGCTCGGCCAAAGATGTTTTTCTTGATTAGTTAATAAATTACATTTAGTTTTAAGATATGCAACTGAAGCAAAAGTATACCAATACAGAGTCGGGCCAAGAACATCTGATATACAAACGCTTAGGTAAATCTGAAACTAATTTCTTTTCTCATTGTGCCACGTACGTACTAATGTGTGGTTTGAAATTATATCCAGTCTTACAAACTGGAAAGGTTAAGCGTCAATAATTTATTGTCACCTTTGCAAATGCTTATATTTTTTAGTTGTAATTGTGTCCTGCTTATTATTCGCACATTCTTCTTTACCGGCCTGGGAACTCTCCTGTTCTTTGATCAGAGATGTAGTACCACGTCTTTTCAGTCTGAGACAATCTTTTGAACTGGTGGGAGCAGTCCTAGTGGATTCACTGACAGATATAAATTGTTTTTCTCCTGCTGAACCAGACAAAAGAGCTTGGGTATTTATCAATGCAAGTTCTTCATCAGCTATTGAATTACTTTCCAAAAGAGAAATTTCATTGAATTTTTTAAATGGAGTCATCTGAGGAGAATTCAGTTCTTTTTTCTTTATGGGTGTTTCGTATTTGGTGCCACAACTCCTTGGTGGCTGAAATGCCTTCTGTGCAGCTGGAGAAACAAATGTACAAATGGGACTCACAGGTGGAGGTAAAGGCAGTCTACTCAAGAAATCCAAGGCTCTTCTCCTTTTGCAGTTTTTTTGGTCATCAATCTCTTTCTCCCCTTTACAAGACTTTGAAGTGATCTGGGCGGATACAGGTGTGGAAACAGACTTCCTTTTGGCCATACAAAGTGATAAAGGACTTTGATAATATAGCTCACAATTAGGAGAAGATATCTGATAAAAAAATTAAAAGGTAGCCTATCATAATTACGTACTAACATAACAAACTAAATCGAAGTAACTCTTTTTCACTGGAAATATTTAAGTACGCAAATATTACACACAATCTCCCTCCCCTAATTGCTAATAGGTTAGGTGATTTCAATTCACATTATTCCTATTCTAGATGGAAGTAATTTTGCATAAGAGCATATAAAATGACATTAAAAGAAAGGAAAATGAGGAATAATCACAGTAAAAGATTAAAAGGAGGTAGGGGACACCACTTACGCTTCAATCTTTTCTTTTTTATTATTAACAGATTAAATAAACATAAACATTTTACAGCCATCTTAAGAACACACACTACCTGGGTTCTAATATCTACTTTTCTAGCTTTGTGACTTTATTAGGCAATTGCTTAACCTCTCTCTATACTCTCTATAGATGAGTCTCCTCATCTATAAAATGAGGATAATACAGTAAAGTCCTCACTTAACGTCATTGACAGGTTCTTGGAAACTGACTTTGAGTCAAACAATATATAGCAGGTCTTCGAGCAATGTCATTTCCTTCAACATCGTTTTGTTAGAACACTGATGAGAAAAATAAATGGTTTTGTTATACATCATTTCCCTTAAAATCAGTTTCCAAAAACCTATTGACAATATTAAGTGAGGACGTAGGTTTTATCTCATAGGGTTGTTATGAGGATTAAATGAGTTAATATAGATACCCTTAGCAAGTATTAGCTATTTAAGAATCAGCCATTAGCCAATATTAAAGACTGTAGCTTGATTTGCATCTACTGTGATTTAACCACTTAAACAGCTTAGAAACAGCTTAGAAACAACCCTAATTGTATGGAACAGTGAAATAAATAGGCAAAAACACTTTTCAATCACATGTATATGAAAGCACCTGTTTGGAAAGTTTGCACCCAAAGTTTCATATCTTGCTTCAATAAATAAAATTTCTAAATAACCTATATTTATAGGAACCACATAACAACACTTTCTAATTAAGTTTAATTACATTTTACCATGTTTACTAGGTCCACAACAGAATATACGATGGCCTCCATATATAATACTTATAATATTCCTTGAGTTTACATTAACTTACCAGAAGCTTATTTCCTGTACCAGGAATGATTTGAGCAGTGTACGACTCTGAAGTACAGTCTTTAATTGGGGTGGACCACTTGGGATCATTTGCATGCAGTATATGCATAAGCTTGTTTTCTGCTTCATTGCAAAGTATACCAATATTCTAAGAAAATAAGCAGAAAAGTTGCTTTATAAATTGCAAACCCACGTTTGTTTCCAAAAGTATTTCCTTTAAAAACAGAAATGAAAAGTTCAGACCAAAAAAGAATGAAAACCCAAAAATGTGATACCAATTGTCAAACATGCCAATGCAAAATTACAAAACCAGTACCAGTGATTGAGGGGAATCTAGCTGATAGGGAGAGGGGAAGAGAGAAAAAGTATGTGTGTCTGAATGAAAGATCTCTTTAGTCATCTAGTTTAATCAGCAAGCTGTCATATGATCTGAATTGAAGCTGGAAGATTGGGGCTCAAGTCCCGGCTCTATTTACTACTTAATAGCTGGGAATCATCTCACATCTATAAAGGTACTTCGTAGGTTAGTGAAAAGAGAGAATTGCCTCACCTACCTCACGTCTGTTCCAAGAATTAATTGAAATAATGTATAGGTTAAACTACATGAAACTGTTGTTTGAAAAGTCACAGCTGGTCAAATATCAGCAATTTCATATGGTTTAACCTAATTCATGACAGTATTTTGTAAAACTTTAAAATGCTATGTAAATGACAGTTGTCTCTTCAGCAGGACTAGTAAACTGCCTTTGAAGATGTCTAAGAGAAAATGTGGGGTGTAGGCCGGGCTCGGTGGCTCATGCCTGTAATCCCAGCACTTTGGGAAGCCAAGATGGGCAGATCACTTGAGGCCAGGAGTTCGAGACCAGACTGCCTAACATGGTGAAACCCTGTCTCTACTAAAAATGCAAAAATTAGCTGGGCGTGGTGACACGCATTTGTAGTCCCAACTACTTGGGAGGGTGAGGCAAGAGAATCGCTGGAACCCAGGAGGTGTAGACTGCAGTGAGCTGAGATTGTGCTACTGCACTCCAGCCTGGGGATGACAAAGCAAGACTCTTGTCTCCAAAAAAAAAAAAAAAGAAAATCTGGGGTGTAAGTAGTAGATACACTGTATGGGAACTAAATAATGAATACAACTCCCACCCCTAATTGAGAAACTAGATATAGCAGAGTGTTATTCATTATGCATAGAGTCTTTAGGTAAAATATCAACACAGCTTTCTTTATACAGCTACTCTAATGCTTTAAAAATATATTTTTATATAAATTCTGAATAACACACATTTCAAATATTAAACTATAGAATTAGGAGGCTTATTTTTTGCGAATTCTTCACTAGTTACCAATTCATGAACTCTCAAATTTTACTAGGAAGCAGCATTGCATAGCAGTTCCTAGTTTGGGTTCTGCATTCGATGGCCTAAGTATGAATCCTAGTTTTATTAACTTGGCATTTGACCTAAGGCAAGCTATTTAACCTGTTTCTCACTGATAAAATAGAAAAACAGTTCCCTACCTCACAGGGTTGTGGGAGAATGAAATGAGAAGCTTAGAACAAGGTCTGACACATAGTAAACACTCAATAAACACCAGCTAATATTATATAATGTATATACAGATTTAAGCAAAAAATGCATACATGATCTAGGGAAAATAATTTCAGTGTCTCTTATCTGGGATTAATTCAAATCAAAGAGATATAATCTGTATAAAACACTAGATATGGAGTTTAAATGTAAACCTGTAGTCTCCATATTATTAACTAATCACAATGCCAACTGCTGCAAACCACAGATGAGTGACACAGATAACTCATATTATTCTTGTAACCAATTTCCAGTTTGCTTACATAGTCTGCATTTCTGAACATCTTTCTCACAAATTCTCCTAACTCATTTCCCTTCAAGTCATTCTTCTCTTTCTAGTTGCTGTCATTTCCCCATTCCCCCATCTCCTGAGGTTCATGGGCAATAAATATATGATTAAACTTTACCTCACATACTACCTCAACTATCCAATTTGTATAAAAGCTATTTCCTTGATACTTGACTGTCAAAATAGAAAAATACCAAAATGTGTGGTAATGCGGAAAAGTAACCTTACCTCAACAGTATTTTTCATTTTGTTGAATGTCTCTTGAAAGTGGCCCTCTTTTGGACTAGCAGAAAACACAGAAAAATCTCCAGCAAATAAAGTAGGAAGTCTTGATTTGGATTCTGGTCGCCACTGGAGGTTGCTTGCAGCAATTAACATATGAGGCTTAATAATATCTTCATTAAGATCTATCCAAAATTTTATTGCCAGTAAATTGTAACATTCGTCTGACAAATAGATGAAAGGAGCAACTCCTAGAATGGAGAAAAAAAAATGTTATTATAGATGTGTTAGATGAATTTTAAGATGCAAGGAAGGAACCTCTAATATGCCTATTTGTTTTGGTATATGCTAATAGTAAAAGCAAATCAAAATAGCTGAATTTGGTGAAAGCTCAGGTTTTCCAAAATGACCTGTTACTTACAGTGCTAAAATTTCAATACCAATATGACAACACATTCTTTTACTGAGGTCATGTGAAAGTAGGTATACACACACATTGCTGACAGGAGTACAGATCTGTGCAAGCTTTCCGGAGATAAATTTGGCAACACTTAGCAAAGTTACATATGCATTTACCCTTCCACCCTGTAATTCCATTTCAATCCCACTCTGAAGATAGACCTCTAATAACAGTAAAATACACATGAACATAAGATTAATGAAAACACCTGTGAACAAGGTTTACTCACTGAAACACTATAATTACAAAATACTGGAAGCAGCTTTTATACATATACAGGATACAGTTGGATAAACTATGGTACATCCAAACAATGGTGTACCACATAGTTGTAAAAAAGAGTGAGGATGGCTGGGCGCGGTGGCTCAAGCCTGTAATCCCAGCACTTTGGGAGGCCAAGACGGGCGGATCACGAGGTCAGGAGATCGAGACCATCCTGGCTAACACGGTGAAACCCCGTCTCTACTAAAAAATACAAAAAACCAGCCGGGCGAGCTGGCGGGCGCCTGTAGTCCCAGCTACTCGGGAGGCTGAGGCAGGAGAATGGCGTGAACCCGGGAGGCGGAGCTTGCAGTGAGCTGAGATCCGGCCACTGCACTCCAGCCTGGGCAACAGAGCGAGACTCTGCCTCAAAAAAAAAAAAAAAGAGTGAGGACGATTTCTATGAACTGATTTCCAGGATACAGTGTTGAGTTAAAAAAGAAAAGCACAAAAGAAAGGCTAGAGTATGTTCCCCTTCTTATAAGGAAGAAGGGATATAAGAAAATATACATGTATCTGTTCAGTTGAGCAAAAGAAATCAGGAAGGATAAACCAGAAACTAAAGGAACAGGGTGTGAGTGGGGGAAAAAGGAGGATTAGGATTGGGACTGCAGGGATGAGGAGGAAGTGACATTAAGTATCTCTTTTTGTACAGGTCTGACTCCTAGAACCACAGTGATATTTCACATGCCCAACAAACCAATCAACAAACAAATCCAACTAGATAATGGGGGAATACAAAATGGAAGACAAACATTTCCCACCTCTGCCTGCTGAGAGGGCCTGGCAGTACTGATGCCTCCACAGTAAAGTACTGAGCATATCTAGCAACCAGATCTTGGATCTAAACACCATTTTCTACTAAAAAAAGGAGCCAAGAGAAATGGCTGATTCCAAGACTAGGGCAGGCAACATACAAGATGAACTCGGAACATCTTATGATGCCAAAGAATAGGGAAGTGTTCAAAAAGTGAAGAAAGCTTGTTGAAAGAACACAGGAGTCCATATGAAAAAGCTCCTATGGTCAAAGCTAAAAAAAAAGTTAAACAATAAAATAATGAAGGCACTAAATTTTAACCTGCAGAATAAAATAAATGTTCTTAAGTCCACACTGATATAAATAACCAAATAAGTACACTAGAGGAAAGGGCACAGCTTTTCCTTATAGAATTCCAATTAATGTAGAAGGAAAGAAACGGGAAAAAAATCATAATTAGGCAAATACCACAGTAATAATTGTTGCAAACAAAATCAACTGATGAATGCTGAAGTTTGATGTGAAATAGGATTCAGTCTCAGAGTCTCCAAGATATTTATTAACCACAAAGAAAAAGGAAGTTATTTTACAGAAGAGAAACCCAGCAGATACCACCTTAACCAAGTGATTAAGATCAACATCATTACCCCCTTGATATGATGTACTGGGAAAGACACATCACACTTCAGTGGTAGTCTTGCCAGAAACGCGTAACTTCACCCTAGTCATGAGAAAACATCAGACGAACTCAAACTGAGGGGAATGCTACAAAAAAACTGATCAGTCTATTGAAAAGCATAATGATCATGAAAAAGAAAGACAGGAAGTGTTAAAGATTGGTAGAAAAATACAGGTGAAAAAAATGACTAAATGCAATGTGGGATCCTAGAACAAAAAAGGGGAAACAGGGTAAAATACCTTAAACTCAAATAATTTTTCAAATACATCTACAGTATGGGTAATAATTATACCACTATTAACTTTCTGATTCCAATTGTACTACAGTTATGCAAGATGTTAACATTAGGGGAAGCTAGGTGAGGAATATTTGAAAATTCCATTATTTCTGCAACTTTTTTAAAGGTCTGAAATTAGCTCAAAATAAAAAGTTATAAATTTTTTATTTTTTTTTGAGACGGAGTATCGCTCTGTGGCCCAGGCTGGGGTGCAGTGGTGCAATCGTGGATTACTGCAGCCTCCGCCTCCCGGGTTCAAGCCATGTTGGCCAGGCTGGTCTTGAACTCCTGGCCTCAAGTGATCCGCCTGCCTTGGCCTCCCAAATTGCTGGGATTACAGTTGTGAGCCACCGCGCCTGGCCAAGAGTTATAAAATTCTAAAGTGAAAGATGGGTAGGTGCTATCCATTATTCTATCCTGGGATAAACCAGGACAGAACTGAGGCTGGGAAAGCTAGAGGTGGAAGAGGCACTAAGCATTTAATTCTACTATTTATACTTTCTTGCTTTTGTTACTCCGAGAATTATGTATCCCTTATAAATAACAGGGAACGGAAATGTCATTCTCAGATAAGGATTTGTTTATCCTATTGCCAAGTGTTGGTTCATCTTTTCTTCCTTTTCATTTTACAAGTAAATGTATTTAATGGATCTTAATTTTAAACACTGTTTTTTTTTTTTTTTTTGAGACGGAGTCTCGCTTTGTCGCCCAGGCTGACCCTAACCCAAGCTCTGCCTCCTGGGTTCACGCCATTCTCCTGCCTCAGCCTCCCAGTAGCTGGGACTACAGGCACACACCACCACGCCCAGCTAATTTTTTGTATTTTTAGTAGAGATGGGGTTTCACTGTGTTAGCCAGGATGGTCTCGATCTCCTGACCTCATGATCCACCCACCTCGGCCTCCCAAAGCGCTGGGATTACAGGCGTGAGCCACCGCGCCCGGCTTAAACACTGCTTTTAAAGAACTTACAAGTTTCTCAAGCATGTTCCATTTTCTAATTTTGGAACTTGCCTCTAATTATATTCAAAACTTGATGATAGTACTGTCCTTCTCCCAAATGTCCTTTTTAAATATATCTTGTTTTCCCCAATTATAAAATACATGTTTATTGAAAAACATTTAACATACAGAAAAATAAAACCTAAACAGTATAGTTTCCTCATTTCACTTTTTCATAAGTGGAGGTTTCATGTCGGGATCAAATTCCATCAAAAGAAATGGAAGCCTTACTTATTTCTTCAATTATCATGCATCTTGTACAACTGATAACAACTGGAAGAATTTTTAGTGTAACACTTTTAGAATCCTACACTAGGTAAATCTTCACAAGGTAAAAGGATAAGAAACTTGCAGCTTTGTGGTCTGGCCTATTCTGAACTTGCATAGAATTCTTCAAATCCTTTAAATTCCTTTCAGAAAATTTCACTGAAACAATAAAGGACTTAGCAATTTATAAAACCACTGTCAGATTCTACCTGAAGTGGATGCCATGATGCGGGTGCAGATCCCCTTCAGGACCAAGGCACGTGATCCTCCAGCTTCTGGGGAGTGCTAGCTATTGACAACTCACCTCTGAGTTCCCTCTTGGACTTGCCCTCTGTTGAAAGGCACTGTCTTGCTTAAGGCTATGCCCCTTCCTGGAGGAGCCAGTATGCAATGGCTGGCTCTTGCCTCAGGCGAGCATGACTCCAAAGTCCCAGCTCCAGAAGTCCCTGTGGGATTGACTGAACCTTTCTTCTCCTTCTGCCCAATCCTGCTGCATTTGCTTCCTCACAGGTGCTGTTCCTAAGGGCATTTTCTAATCTCCTACATGAAATCTGTAAGTCTGTTTCCCAGGGAAACAGGCTTTCCCCAAAACAAATCTTTCCCAACCTAAGAAATGTTTTCATTTAATTAACTCATTATATATCAGTGTTTCTGTAATACAGTAACAAAGCATTAAAAATATAGATGTCCCTGTTTTAAGCCCAACTCTCAAATGCTGAGTTTGCTTTTGTACAACTGATATATGTCAGCATGAAGTATAAGAAAGAATGTAAGAGCTTTAGGGCCTGAAAGTATGAGTTCAAATCAATTTATAGCATTATGACCCTGAGCAGGCTACTTAATCTCTCTGAGCTCCAGTTTCCCCATCTGTCAAGTGGAATGATAACAGCAAATGGACAGTGTGACTATGAGAACTGTATGAGATGCTGTATACCTGGAGTTTTCAACAACTGACTGCTGCTTCAACCCATGATGTCCGAAGTGGAAGTAGAAATCCAAACTGACTCCCTGTCCTTGAAGAGATCATTGTATTACTGGGGCTAGCAGGCAGCTTATTTAGAAATGTACAGGTAGGATCATGGACCATGTGACAAGTGCTGAAACAGCCAAACAAACACAATGCTTCAAAAGCTGGAGGAAGGAGGATCTAACCCAGACTGTAAGCATCTGACTAGGGAGGTAATATTTGAGCTGAATAACGAATAGGTCGAATTCATCAAAAGGGGGAGAACAAAAGAGCATTCTAAGGAAAACAAAGAACATTTTTAAAGGTAGGAAGCATTAAATGTTATTGTGCATAAGGAATATGAAATTGTACAGTTTGTTTTATTATGTTTTAAAGTAGTTTTTTTAATTTAGTTTTAATTTTTTTATTTTATTTTATTTTATTATTTTTTTTTTGAGGAGGAGTCTCACTCTGTCCCCCTGGCTAGAGTGCAGTGGCGCGATCTCGGCTCACTGCAAGCTCCGCCTCCCGGGTTCATGCCATTCTCCTGCCTCAGCCTCCCTAGTAGCTGAGACTATAGGCGCCCGCCACCGTGCCCAACTAATTTTTTGTATTTTTAGTAGAGACGGGGTTTCACCGTGGTCTTGATCTCCTGAACTTGTGATCCACCCGCCTCGGCCTCCCAAAGTGCTGGGATTACAGGCGTGAGCCACCGCACCTGGCTACTCTACCACTTTCTTAGATAATTATTTCATGCCTTTCCTTTTCTCCCAAACCTTCAACACCCTTGTCGTCTTCTTCTTCTTTCCTCCTCCTCCTCCTCCTCCTCCTCCTCCTCCT
>NC_045455.1:83734238-83855205 GCF_002776525.5 Piliocolobus tephrosceles
TCCTCCTCCTCCTCCTCCTCTTTCTTCTTCTTCTTCTTCTTCTTCTTTTTTTTTTTTTTGAGAAGGAGTCTCGCTCTCTCTCGTACTCTGGAGTGCAGTGGCCGGATCTCAGCTCACTGCAAGCTCTGCTTCCTGGGTTCACGCCATTCTGCCTCAGCCTCCCGAGTAGCTGGGACTACAGACGACTGCCACCACGCCCAGCTAATTTATTTGTATTTTTAGTAGAGAAGGGGTTTCACTATGTTAGCCAGGATGGTCTCGATCTCCTGACCTCATGATCCACCCGCCTCGGCCTCCCAAAGTGTGGGGATTACAGGCATGAGCCACCGTGCCTGACCCCCTTTTCTTCATTCTGACTCTCAGCTGATGATTTTGTGCCCTGTTTCAGCGAGGAAACAGAAGCAATCAAAAGAGGTCCGTCACAAGTTTCCTCTTGTATATCAACTCTTCCACTGGTATCTGTACCTACATACTTTACTCTTTTTTCCTGTGATTACAGATCAACAGTCTCTACTGCTAGCTAAGGCCAATCTGAACAGAGCCTCTAGAGACTGTAGCACACAGTATCTGAGAACAGTGCCCTGCAGCTGTTTCTGCTTTGCTTCCATCTTGCATTTTACCTTCTTTATAGGATCTTTCTCATTAGTATACAGTATCTCATCAGTATGCTATTAGCACTTTCATCTGAAAAAGCAAATGTTCTCTTGATCCCAATTCCCCTTCCGGCTACTGATTAATTTCTCTTCTTCTCTTAAAGCAAAAATCCTCGAAATACCTATATTCACTATCATTCCTCCTTTCCCTCCATTTCCTTTGCGCCACTTCAGTCCACTGAAAGTGCTCCTCCACGGTGTTAGAGCCAATGATCAATTCTTGGTCCTCACTTCATTATCAATTCTATGAAATAGCATTGGGCAGACTTAACCACTCTCACTACTCGACAATTTTTTTTTCTCTTGGCTTTCAGCATACCTCACTCTTTCCAGCATTCCTCCAACCTCTCTGGCCATTCCTCTATTTCTTTTACTGATTCCTATATTGACATTTATATTTATATTTCCCTGCTTCTAAGTACAAAAAGCTTCAATCAGGTCTTCGATCTCTTCCCTCTCTATCTACTCCCATGCCCACAGTGACTTCAGCCAGTCTCATGGCTTTAAATGTCCCCTGTATGGCCGGCCGGGCGCAGTGGCTCACGCCTGTAATCCCAGCACTTTGGGAGGTCGAGGCGGTGGATCACGAGGTCAGGAGATTGAGACCATCCTGGCTAACATGGCGAAACCCCAACTCTACTAAACATACAAAAAAAATTAGCCAGGCGTGGTGGCGGGCGCCTGTAGTCCCAGCTACTCCAGAGGCTGAGGCAGAAGAATGGCGTGAACCCGGGAAGTGGAGCTTGCAGTGAGCCGACATTGTGCCACTGCACTCCAGCCTGGCGACAGAGCAAGACCCCGTCTCAAAAAAAAAAATGTCCCCTGTATGTTGATGACTCCCAAATTCATATCCAGCCATTCCTCTGAACAGACTCCTATGTAACCATCAAGCAGACGTTTCTACTTAGATGCCTAATAAGCATCTAAAACTTAACTGTCTAAAACTGAGCTCCTGAACTTCCCCAAAGACTTGCTTTTCTTTCAGTCTTTCCTTCTAAGTGGCAGTTCCATTCTTCCCAATGCTCAGACCATCCTGCACTGTCCCCCTACCTTCAAAATACAACAAGAATCTGACTGCTTCTCACCACTTACACTGCTTTTGTTTGGTTCATCTTCATCTTTTGCATAAGTGCTTGAAAGAGCCTCCAAATGGCTTGTCTGTACTCTTGCGCCCCCTACAGCCTATTCTCAACACAGCGGCCTGAATGATCCTGTGAAAACCTGTCAGACTGTGTCCCCCCACCTGGAATCTTCCTGTGACGTCCTGTCATCACAGGAAGTTACAGTTCACCCAGGGACCCCCACACAACCTGGCTCTTCACTGCCTCTGTCCCTGGCTGTTACTTCTCACTCTCTGGTCTCTGCCAGTGCTCAATGGTACACTAGGCATGATCCTGCTGCACCACGACCTTTGTAATTGCCTGGAAAGCTCTTCCCCACACGGCCACATGCCTCACCTCACTCACTCAACTCCTTCAAGTTTCACTCAAATGTCAACCTTCCAGGAAGGTCTCTCTCCTCACCTCTCAATCTAAAATTACATCCCTCTCTCTTCCCTAACATTACCCTCCCACCCACTTAATCTTTTTTTTCTGAGCACTAAAAAAAACTATACACATGTATGTTATTTATTTCTTTGTTTGTACTCTTTCTCCCCCAAACTCATAATGTAAGCTCTACGAGGGTAGGGATTCTATCTGTTTTGTTAATTGCTATGTACCCAGCACTTAAAACAGTGTCTGGTACATAACAGTCATTAAATAAATATCAATGAATTAAATAAAAGTTATCCACCTTCTATAATAACAATAAAATGTGTGAAAAGAGTCACCCAAATATGATCAAGATGAAATAAAACGGCATGGGAACAATGTGGCTTACTAATATAATATAGTCAAAGAAAACCCCACAAAGCACTAAAACATAACTAACCAAACACAAACACATTTTAAAAATGAGAAAATTCAAGAAAGCAAAAGAGAAAGAACAAAATTCCTAAGAAAACAAAACTCAACAAATAGAAGAAAACTCTTGAATTCTTCACAATAGGTTCATGCTGTTGAACTTAGTAAGACCATATATTCAATAAAATAAAAGCCTGACTCTGAGATAATAAACAGTCCTGTACAATGAGAAGTAGAGTGATGGCCAAAGCAATAAATTGAGGACATCAATATAACATCACAATGGGATAAACACATACATTAGAAATAGTAAGAAAACATAAATTGCAGAAAATAAAATTAAGGACAGTTTCTATAAAACTAAGTAGCACAGACTGGGATGTAAACTGTTACCCCTGAAATAATATCGAATTGCTTTTCATTAAAAATCTGAGGTTCCAAGAGGCTTACTTTCAGATCACTAGCTAGCAAATTTGCCAACTGGTAGCTCCAACTAATCATAAGATATTTTAAAAGACAATGTTTTTCAAAAGAATAAACAAAAAAATTAAATACATTGTGCATTACCTGTTTTTTTCACAACAGAAACTACAAATCCTATTAGGTCCACCTCAGAACAAGAGGGCTGAAAGTCTGGATCTAAAAATTTGCTGAAGTGAAGGGGCTCCCGTGGCTGGTAAACCTGAAATAAAATTTCATCTGAAACCTACAGAAAACAAAATAAAAATTCAATATATGGAGATTCCAAAAACTAACAAGCACTTATCAAAACTGAAAAATCACACTGAAAGGTTTGTACCGGTAGTTGTTGATACTGAGTTTTTTTTGTCGCTGCTAACTGTATGTTAGCTCTTCCAGATTTACTTTTAGATTTTGAAGTTGCAAGATGATAAATTCTATATCTCTTTCCTTCTGTTAACAGAGAATATAAATCTGATGATGGACGCCAAATACTCAAAATAACTGTTTAGAGAAAGATGCAATGGAAGAAGTGATTATCATTTAAATTTTTATTTCAAAATAAACACAGATCATCTTTTATATTGTCTCTTTGTAGGCGTTGGTGGTTTTTGCTTCTCTGTTATAAACTAACTTTGTACTTTATCTGGATTTATAATCATTTTGTTAGTAAGGCCATTTTTTAACTTAATAAAACTGATAAAAACAAAGCATTTACACACTCACCTGAATCTTTTTCTTTTTTTGAATAGCTTACAATACGCAACTTCCACATGGTTGTGACATCTCTTGATAAACCTTGTTCCTTTTGTTCAGCAGATTCCATGGCCTTCCTGATTTCCAACTGGATCTGAGCTTGTTTCTTATCATTCAACATTTGCCTGTGATTATTCAAGGCTCTTAACTGCTCTTCACTGAAATAACCCTGTGACCATTTAAGATATTGGAATAAAAAGCAATTAAAACAAAAAAGTCCCATCATTGTAACCGGATCGCTTTAAACGGGACAAATACAACAAAATTAGAGCTCATCTTCAGGGTGTGGTTAATGTAATCAGTTTCTCACATAGTATTCTCAGGTGCCTCAAACTGTTAATAATTCTGTTTCCCTAAGGCAAAAATGATCCTCCAATTATAAATATACTCTAATAATCATAATCATCACTAGCTGCATTACAGATGGCTAACATTTGAATGCTCATTATTTTGAGAAATAGATTTATGTGTAGTAAATGTACTAATTCATTTAATCTTCACAACAATCCATGAGGTAGGTAATATCATTGTTTCCATGTTGCAGGTAAAACTGAGGCACAAAGAGAACAACTAATTTGCACAAACCACATAGGCAGAGGTTGGCCCCAGAACTCTGATTCTTAGCCCTGGGAGTATAATTTCATTAACTGTTAAATAGTAGACACAATTTAAAACATATATGTACTAAACATACTTTTATGTTTGCCTCTACACTTCTGTCCTACTCACTTTAGCAAATTTCTACCTGTACCTCTTGGGAATCTTACCCAGTGTAACAAAAATAAACAGACAAATCAATAAACAAATAAAACAGGAAATGGAATTTAGACATGTAACATACCAGACTGCTGCTACACTTTAGGATATTATACATCTTAATATCCTAATCTATACTGGGAAGGGAGACTATCCAATCTCTGTATCTTATGGAGGTATAGAGATTCTAAATATGCAGGCAGTGTTTAAACCATTTTGTTGTAAAACCTGATTTCAGAAGGCCAACATTCAACATTGTTACTGAAAACAAATTCTAACAGGACTGTTTTAAAAATGGATGCCTATGTTCTCCTCAAAGAATTACAAACATAACTTTAAAAAAGTAAAATCTCATAGACTCATAGGCACTTAGAACCCTAAAGATAACCTACTCTTAGGTTTTCCCTTGATAGAAGGTGGAAATGAAGTCCTAAGAAATACATTTCTTGTCCAGTTACAGAGTGGCTGGGCAAGGCCCTACTCCAACTCTCATTCTGCTCCCTTATGTCCACACAAAAAAAATTGTTAAATTCTGTGGATGAAATTAAAGCTGTCTTCATGATGATACATAGAATGCACAAGCTTTGACAAATAACATTATAAAAGATAGAGGCAAATAATTTTTCAAGAAAGAATCATAAAGCCTTCATTTTCAGACCTACAGCAAGTATACTCACAAGTTTTAAAACTGGACTCACTTCTCACAGGGAGAACCCAAATTGTAACATTTCAGAACAGGAGGGAATTTTACTCAGTACAGCACTGCTTACATTACTGATGAAATATTGTTTATTTTGTAGTCCCACTATTTAAGAAATTCAAGGCTATATTCACAAGATTTATTAAGTCAGGAAGTAAATGAAATTAATCAATTAACAACCAGTAGTTTTGGTAAAATATTTGCTCCTTCCTATCTAACAAACTAATCTTAGAATTTGAATTTTTTTAGGTATCTACCATCTAAATATTTAGGAGGTAGCTTAATATATAAAATTATGTTCTAATAATAGTAACTAACATTTATATGGAACTTTTATATAGATTATTTATTTGATCCTAAAACAATATTTTATGCCCATTTAATAGCTTTTTTTTTTGAGACGGAGTTTTGCTCTTGTTGCCCAGGCTGCAGTGCAATGGCATGACCTGGGCTCACTGCAACTTCTGCCTCTCGGATTCAAGCAATTCTCCTGTCTCAGCCTCCCGAGTAGCTGGGATCATAGGCATGCGCACCACGCCTGGCTAATTTTGTATTTTTAGTAGAGACGGGGTTTCACCATGTTGGCCAGGCTGGTCACGAACTCCCGACCTCAGGTATTCTGCCCGCCTCGGCCTCCCAAAATGCTGGGATTACAGGCGTGAGCCACCGTGCCCGGCCAGCTATTTTATTCTCATTTACTTTGTTAATCAAATGAGAGTGCCACGATTCTAAAGCCTATGCTACTTCTAACAATTTAGAGCTTCTGAAACATTTCTACCGAAGTACCCTTAGGGTAGAGGATTATCAAGTATGCTCCAGATAGGACTTGAGAAACAGCTAAGAACATGGAAACTAAGCCATTACTTTGCAGATATTTGTTTTATCTTAAAAATAAAAAAGTTTTTTTTGCTTCAGAGTACAGGAGGGACAAAAATAAAACAAACAAGTTTTGCCTGTATTTTAAACCAAATTTATTTAATATATAAAATTCTAGAACCCTCCCATCCTCTACTTGGTATAGAGTTGAAAACGTACCACCACACTGGTTTGGCACATCACCGAAAATCCCAGAAATGTACACATCCCTTTTGAGAAATGCAGTATTTCAACATACTCCTTCCCATGATGGCCAGAGAGTCTAAAACAGCTTCCCACCTTGAATAATCATCAAGCCTCATTATATGTCCTGTTACTCTCTCACCTCAAGGTAAGCTGGGTCTGCTGCATTCTTCACTGCTTCGTAAAGCTCTGCACCATCTTGCAGAGCACGAACTTGCTGTCTTGTTAGTGCATGTGATGGTAAATATGGTTTTGCTGTGTTTTCTAAGAAAAAAAAAAGGATCATTAATTCACTAAACTGTAAATTTAAAGTAACTAAAACTAAAGAATCAAGCATAAAACACCCACAGAAGGGAGGTTTAAAAATAAAAGACTATATATCTGCTAAAAGTTTTTTCTCTTTTTTTTTTTTTTTTGAGACAGGGTCTCAACTTGTCACCCAAGTTGGAGTGCAGTGGTGTGATCTCGGCTCATTGCAACCTCTGTCTCCTGGGTTCAAGTGATTCTCCTGTCTCAGCCTCCCGAGTAGCTGGGATTACAGGCACATGCCAACACGCCCAGCTAATTTTTGCATTTTTGGTAGAGACAGAGTTTCACCATATTGGCCAGGCTGGTCTCAAAACTCCTGACCACAACTGATCCACCCACCTTGGACTCCCAAACTGTTGGGATTATAGATGTGATCCATGACACCCGGCCTGCTGTAAGTTTTCTAGGAAATTTTGAAACTAGTGTACTCATGGTTTAAAAGAAAAAAAAAAAAATTCATACAGAATTTAGTTACAGTAATATGTGAGTTAAGCATAGGTATCTTTGTTTTAATGTATTTCACTTTATTGAGTCTCACAGATACTGCTTTTTTTTTTTAAACACAAATTGAAGGTTTGTGGAAACTATGTTGAGGAAGCCTATTGGTGCCATTTTTGCAACAGTATGCGCTCACTTCACGTTTCTGTCACAGAGCTCTGACAGAGATGTATAGAGTGATTAATGTTATTTTCATGCCTCCTAACACAATATCCATTCTGTGGCCCATGGATCATGGAGTCATTTCAACTTTCAAGTCTTATTATTTAAGAAACATGTCTTATAAAGAATAGCTGCTATAGTGATTTCTCCGATAGATACGGGTAAAGTGAATTGAAACCTTTCAGAAAGGATTCACCATTCTAGATACCATTAAGAACATTAGTGTTTCATGGGAAGACAAAATATCAACAATAACAAGTTTACCAGAAGTTGATTCCAACCCTCATGGATGACTTTGGAGGGGGTTTAAGACTTCAGTGGAGGAAGTAACTGCATATGTGGTGGAAATAGCAAGAGAACTAGAATTAGAAGTAAAGCCTGAAGATGTGACTGAATTACTGCAATGTCACATTAAAACTTAAATGATGAGGAGCTTCATAAATCTCATTTTGAACTGTAATCCTCACGTCAAGGGACGGACCTGGTGGGAGGTGACTGGATCACGGGGGCAGTTTCCCTCATGCTGTTCCGTGATAGTGAGGGAGTTCTCAAGAGATCTGATGGCTTAAAAGTGAGAGTTCCCCCTTACTCTCTTTCCTGCCACCCTGTGAAGAAGGTATTTGCTTCTCCTTAATCTTCCACTACGATGGTAAGTTTCCTGAGGCCTCCCCAGCCATGTGCAACTGTGAATCAATTAAACCTTTTTCCTTTACAAATTACCCAGTCTCAGGTATTTTTATAGCAGTATGAGGATGAACTAATAAAGAGAATTGGTACCAGGAGTGGGGACTGCTATAACAATAACCTGAAAATGTGGAAGTGACTTTGGAACTAGATAACAGGCAGAGACTGGAACAGTTTGGAGGGCTTGGAAGAAGACAGGAAGATGTGGGAAAGTCTGGAACTCCCTAGAGACTTGTTGAATGGTTTTGACCAAAATTCTGACAGTGATATGGACAACGAAGTCAGGCTGCGGTGGTCTCAGATGGAGATGAGGATCTTATTGGGAACTGAAGCAAAGGTCACTTTTGCTATGCTTTAGAGCAAAGAGACTAGTGGAATTTTGCCCCTTAGCTAGAGATCCATGGAATGTAAAACTTGAGAGAGATGATTTAGGGTATCCTGTGGAAGAAATTTCTAAGCAGCAAAGTGTTCAAGGTGTGATGTGGTTTTTTCCTAGAAACACACAGTCATACGTGTTCACAAAGAGACGGTTTGAAATTGGAACTTATATTTAAAAGGGAAGCAGAGCATAAAAGTTTGGAAAATCTGCAGCCCGACCATGAAATAGAAAAGAAAAATCCATTTCCTGGGAAAGAATTCAAGCCATCTGCAGAAGTTTGCATAAGTAACAAGGAGACAAATGTTAATAGCCAAGACAATGGAGACAGTGTCTCCAAGGCATGTTAGAGATCTTCGCAGCAGGCCCTTCTATCACAGGCCTGGAGACCTAGGAGGGAAAAATGGTTTTGTGTGCTGGGCCCAAGGCCCCACTGCTCTGTGCAGCCATGGGACATGGCACCCTGCATCCCACTTGCTCTAGCTCCAGCCATTGATAAAAACGGCCAAGGTACAGATCAGGCCATTGCTTGAGACGGTGCAAGCCCCAAGCCTTGGTGGCCTCCATGTGGTGTCGGGCCTGTGGGTGTGCAGAAGACAAGAGGTGAGCTGTGGGAGCCTCTGCCTAGATTTCAGAGGATGTATGGAAGTGCCAGGATGTCCACGCAGTAGTCTGCTGCTGGGGCAGAGACCTCATAGAGAACCTCTGTTAGCACAGTGTGAGAGGGAAATTGGGAGAGAAATGTGGGGTTGGAGCCACCCCCAAGAGTCCTCACTGGGGAACTGCCCAGTGAAGCTGTGAGAAGAGGGCCATCATCCTCCACTGACAGCCTGCACTGTGTGGCTGTCACTCAATGGCAGCCCATGAAAGCAGATGCAGGGGCTGTAGCCTGCAGAGCCAAAGGGGCAGAGCTGCCCAAGGCCATGGGAAACCACCCCTTATTCAGCATGCCCTGGATGTAAGACATGGAGTCAAAGGAGATTTCAGAGCTTTAATGACTGGCCTGGGTGCGATGGCTCACTTGAGGCTAGGAGTTTATTTTTTTATTTTATTATTTATTTATTTATTTTTTGAGACAGAATCTTGCTTTGTTGCCCAGGCTGGAGTGTAGTGGTGCGATTTTGGCTCACTGCAACCTCCGCCTCCCAGGTTCAAGCGATTCTCCTGCCTCAGCCTCCCAAGTAGCTGGGATTACAGATGCGTGCCACCACGCCCAGCTAATTTTTGTATTTTTCATAGAAACAGGGTTTCACCATGTTGGCCAGGCTGGTCTTGAACTCCTGACCTCATGATCTGCCCACCTCAGCCTCCCAAAGTGGTGGGATTACAAGCGTGAGACCACACCCAGCGACGCTAGGAGTTTAAGACCAGCCTGGCCAACATGGCGAAACCCCATCTCTACTAAAAATACAAAAATTAGCTGGGCATGGTGGTGTACACGTGCAATCCCAGCTACTTGGGAGGCTGAGGCATGAGAATTGCTTGAAACAGGAGGCAGAGGCTGCAGTGAGCCAATATCTCTCCACTGCACTCTAGCCTGGACAACAGAGCGAGACCCTGTCTCAAAAAGAAAAAAAAAGATTCAATGATTTCCTGGCTAGATTTCAGACTTGCACGGGGACTGTAGTCCCTCTGTTTTGGCCAATTTCTCCCACTTGAGATGGGAGCATTTACCCAATACCTGTACCCCCATTGTATCTTTTTTTTTTTTTTTTTGAGACGGAGTCTCACTCTGTCACCCAGGCTGGAGTGCTGTGGCTGGATCTCAGCTCACTGCAAGCTCCGCCTCCCGGGTTCACGCCATTCTCCTGCCTCAGCCACGCGGGTAGCTGGGACTACAGGCGCCGCCACCTCACCCGGCTAGTTTTTTGTAGTCTTTAGTAGAGACGGGGTTTCACCGTGTTAGCCAGGATGGTCTCGATCTCCTGACCTCGTGATCCGCCCGTTTCGGCCTCCCAAAGTGCTGGGATTACAGGCTTGAGCCACCGCGCCCGGCCACCCCCACTGTATCTTGGAAGTAATGAATTTGCTTTTGATTTTACAGGCTCATAGATGGAAGAGATTTGTCTTGTCTCAGATGAAGACTTTGGACTTTAATTTTTGAGTTAATGCTGGAATTAGTTAAGAATTTCGGGGACTGTTGGGAAGGCATGATTGGTTTTGAAATGTGGAAAGGACATGAGATTTGGGAGAGTCCGGGGCAGAATGATATGGTTTGGCTCTGTGTCCCTACCCAAATCTCATCTCAAATTGTAATCCCCATGTGTTGTGGGAGAGATCTGGTGATAGGTGACTGGATCATGGGGGTGGTTTCCTCCATGCTATTCTTGTGCTAGTGAGGGTGTTCTCAAGAGATCTCATGGCTTAAAAGTGGCAGTTTACCCTGCACTCTCTCTTCTGCCACCTTATGAAAAAGGTATTTGTTTCTCCTTTGCCTTCTGCCATGGTTGTAAGTTTCCTGAGGCCTCCTCAGCCAAGTGGAACTGTGAGTCAATTAAGCTTCTTTCCTTTAGAAATTACCCAGTCTCAGGTATTCCTTATAGCAGTGTGAGAACAGATTAATACAGAGCTGCTTCTTATGGATGAGCAAAGAAAGTAGTTTCTTGAGAAGGAATCTACTCCTGGTGAAGGTGCTGTGAATACTGTTGAAATGACAACAAAGGATTTAGAATATTACATAATACTCTGATAAAGCAGAGTTTGATAGAATTGACTCCAATTATGAAAGTAGTTCTACCATGGATAAAATGCTATCAAACAGCATTGCATGCTACAGAGAAATCTTTCATGAAAGGAAAAGTCAATCAATGTTGCAAATGCCCTTGTCTTATTTTAAGAAATTGCCACAACCGCCCCAACCTTCAGCAACTACCACTCTGATCATTCGGCAGGCATCAACAACGAGGAAAGATCCTCCACCAGCAAAAATATTACAATTCACTGAAATCTCAGATGATCATTAGCATTTCTTAGCAATAAAGTATATTAAGGTATGTACATTGTTTTTTTAAGACACAATGCTACTACCACACATTTAAGAGATTACGCTATAGTGTAAACATTACTTTTGTATGCTCTGGGAAGCCAAAATATTCATGTGATGTGCTCTACTGTAATATTTGCTTTAATGTGGTGGTCTATAACCAAATCCACAGTATCTCTGAGGTATGCCTGTAAATGATTTCATAATCACTTATTTATGAAAATAGTATGATCTAGTGATAATTTTAAGCAAATAGAATATAAGGAGCAATAATTTCTGCAGATAACTATGGAACTATAAGTTCTATAGAACATGTTATATCTGCCATATAAATCATTAGGAAATGAAGAAAAACACAAAATCTTCAGCAACAACAAAAGGGAGATATGAAAAAATAAAATTTATGTCATATAAACATAAAAACACCACGATTTTTAATATTAAAATTGACACCACAATAGGTCCTAGTTCCAGGCATCATAACACATGAAAACTAATAACTACAATGACAAAAATGCAAAAGTCACATAATATAGGTAAGAATTCAGGAAAAATATTACAAATGGCTTAGGGAAAAATAATCTGATATTTCTGTCCTTTACTGCTATTCTTTCTCTAATACCAAAAAAGAATACTCCAGATACTAAAAAATAAAGTCAATTTATTACTCAAAATAAAAACAATTTACTCATTAAAAATGTTAAATTGAAAGTCTCTAAAACTTTGTTCTTATATTAGAAATAAAAATGTGTACCATATAACTATTTTACCTTCATGTTCTTCAAATTCCTCTTGAATTTTAGTGAATAAGGCTTCCAGTCTCTTTTGTTGGGCCTCCACATATTTTGCTGCTTCCTTTTCTTCCTCTCTTTCATTGCGAAATATGTATAATCCAGACGATGTCTTCTCCATCCACTGTAACAATGTGTTACACACACCAAAAAAGTCATATATATAACTTTCAAATTAATTGTATCAGGTCAGGCACAGTGGCTCACGCCTGTAATCCCAGAATTTTGGGAGACTGAGGTTAGTGGATCACCTGAGGTCAGGAGTTTGAGATCAGCCTGACCAATATGGTGAAACTCCGTCTCTACCAAAAACACAAAATTATCCGGGTGGGGTGGCGCATGCCTGTAATCTCAGCTACTTGAGAGGGTGAGGGAGGAGAATCACTTGAACCCAGGAGGTGGAGGTTGCAGTGAGCCAAGATCACGCCATTGCACTCCAGCCTGGGCAAGAGACCGAAACTCCGTCACAACAAACAAACAAACAAAAAAATAAAGTTTATCAAAAGAAAGAAATATATAAGTTTCAAGAATATATCATACCTGTATAGGGTATGCTCTTTGAATAATTACATCAACACAACCAACATTTCCTCCATCACTGAAAAGTGATGATAAGGGCAGAGGAAAAGGTCTAGGGTCAGGAAAGAATCCAAGTTTGGTATACCAGCGAGCAGGCCGAGTACTGTTAGCAGAAATCTGGACAAATTAATAAATATATGGATTTAGGAGTTAAATATGTATTCAATTCTATTACAGATATCATAAGTTTTCATTCTTTTAGAACTGCCTTAAAAATATTCACTTTAAAAAGTCTTAGGAAGATTAGTAAGACAGTAAGTAAAAAATGTATCAAAGTGAAAATATTTTCAAAAGAGAGTACTTCTCAAACATATTGTTTATACTGCTACAAGTTTTTAATGCTATTTAAATGTTTCTATTAGAAAACCGAAAAAAGGAACTTCAATTTAAACATAATAGTTTAAAATACACTTATTCACCCAAGCTTCCTAAAAAACCTACAGGGACAAATGGACAAAGGCAACTAGAGAGAATAAGAAGTGAGGCATCACCAAAATTTTAGAAGCTAAGAATTTGTGGAATGAGTAAATGACAAAGCAGCCTGAGAATGATTATGGTTAACACAGAGAGCAAATATTCATTGAACACTTACTAAGGTACCTGGCATAGTGTTAAGCACTTTATGTATATTAACAATTAATCTTTGGCCAGGCAAGGTGGCTCACGCCTGTAATCCCAACACTTTGGGAGGCTGAGGCAGGCGCATCACCTGAGGTCAGGAGTTCGAGATCATTCGAGATCAGCCTGGCGAAACCCTGTCTCTACTTAAAAAAAAAAAAAAAACGTAGCCAGGTGAGGTGGTGGGCGCCTGTAATCCCGGCTACTTGGGAGGCTGAGGCAGGAGAACTGCTTGAACCTGGAGGCAGAGGGTGCAGTGAGCTGAGATTGTGCTACTGCACTCCAGCCTGGGTGACAGAGTGCACCTCCGTCTCCAAAAAAAAAAAAAAGAAAAAGAAAAAGAAAAACAAATTTTCTTCACAATAGTCCTAAGACTCATCTCCATTTTACAGATGACGATAAAACTAAAGTGCATGTGAGAAACTATACAACTTGCCCAAGGTTATTCAGCCACCAAACTTGTTGTAAGGAGTTAATATGAAACAAAATAATTAAAGGAAAACATGCAGAAATTGGAGGCAATTTCTTCACAAGTACCTTGTGAAGGCTGGAGCATATGGTGGGGCTGAAAATAGGAAAAAATGGTTGACATTTTGTACAAAAGTAGTTGAAACACCAGATTTTCTTTCCTATCCCAAGTAGCCAGGTGGCTGTCCCTCCCTCATACTAAAAAAGAACCCAGGACCCTATTCTTGCTGCAGCATTAAAAAAAAAAAAAAAAAAAAAAAAGAAATGCAGGAGACTTTACTTTCTGGAGGGCTGAACCATACATACCGTGGACTCTGGAACACTAAGCAGACGCAGCCAGGGTGGGGGTGAGATGCTATTATTGAAAACAAAACTAAAATAAAATTTTTATGCTGAAAATGACTCTCCCTATTAATTTCCTTACTCTGCTCAATTCTTGGAACAGTCACTGATATTTGAGGGTCTCCTAGTTAACTAAATCACCACATTACTACCCTATGAGCTGACAAGCCTCACCACACATACAACTTGTGGATCAGTCAATGATCACCACTGAGGAAAGTCTCTAACCTGAGAGACTCAAACAGAGAAAGGTTTTCATTAAAAAAAAAAAAATGCAGGAAGCAGAAAAAACGAAAATGAAAACAAAACATTAATCATTAGCTTTAGAAAGATAAGAAGATACTGTATCTAGGAAACAAGAACTGAATGTCACAAAGAGAGAAAAACATTTAGGGAATAATAAAGGTCTCTTGAAAATTATGCTGGTAGACACAAATTCACTTTAAGAATTAGAAAAGGGCTGGGCACAGTAGCTCAAGCCTGTGATCTCAGCACTTTGGGAGGCCAAGGCAGGTGGATCACGAGGTCAGGAGTTTGACACCAGCTTAGCCAACATAGTGAAGCCCTGTCTCTACTAAAAATACAAAAAAATTAGCCAGGTGTGGTGGTGGATGCTTGTAATCCCAGCTACTCAGGAGGCTCAGGCTGAGGCAGGAGAATGGTTTGAATCTGGGAGGAGGGGGTTGCAGTGAGCCAAGATCGTGCCACAGCACTCCAGCCTGGGCAACAGTGCAAGACCCCGTCTCAAAAAACAAAGAATTAGAAGAAAAGACAACCCTAATTTGAGGGTTGCGAAATGGTTATATTTTAATTCTATTATTCCTTATTTGTTGAAACATTTTTATAAACAGAAACTTCCCCTGATCTACTTAAGGGTCCCAATATATAGATCACATAAGAGAAGAAAGATAAATGCTTGATTTTTTTCTCCTTTTACTTAGTCTTTGTTGTTTTTTTGAGGCTGGGTCTGGCCTTGTCACCCAGGCTGAAGTGCAGTAGCACGATCTCAACTCACTGCAACCTCTGCCTCCTAGGCTCAGGTCATCCTCCCACCACGGCTTCTCAAGTAGCTGGGACTACAGGCCCATGCATACCATGACACCTGGTTAATTTTTGTATTTTTTGTAGAGATGTGGTTTTGTCATGTTGACCAGGCTGGTCTCACACTCCTGAATGCAAGCAATCTGCCCACCTTAGTCTCCCAAAGTACTGTGATTACACGCGTGAGCCACTGTGCCTGGGCTTTAGTTTTTAAAACAATGAGAGTAGAGGTATCATTTGTTACGAATTTCAATTTTTTGTTATTATCCTTTTTTTTTTTCTTTGCAATGGAATCTTGCTCTGTCACCCAGGCTGGAGTGCAGCGGCACGATCTTGGCTCACTACAACCTCTGCTTCCTGGGTTGAAGCAATTCTCCTTGCCTCAGACTCCCAAGTAGCTGGGATTACAGACACCTGCCTCCAGGCCTAATTTTTGTATTTTTTAGTAGAGATGGGGTTTCACCATGTTGGCCAGACTGGTCTCGAACTCCTGAACCCAAGTGATCTGCCCACCTTGGCCTCCCAAAATCTTGGGATCACAAGTGTGGGCCACCGTGCCCAGCCTGTTATTATCCTTTCTGATGCTCAAATTATTTTATCTCTGATCAGTAAGAATCTATTCTAGTACACTCCTGAGTCGTTTTGACATGACACTAGTAGTGTTTGATGCTTAGTTTTTTTCTGGTATGTCAAGACTTTCCAGATTCATATATATCGTCCCCTGAATCCGGACTCAGACATTTCTTCAAGACACCTTGCATCTTTTTAAGAGAAAATGGTACTTAGAAAACAGTCTGAGAACTAGGGATACTCAGTACTACTGGATTGTTCATTTTTTTGTTGTTGTTCTTTTTGATAGACGAAACCAGTAGGCATGTTTTTTTGTTTGTTTGTTTTTTCTTTGAGACAGGGTCTCACTTTGTTGCCCAGGCTGGAGTGCAATGGTGTGATCTTGGCTCACTGCAACCTCTGTATCTCAGGTTCAAGTGATTCTCCCACCTCAGCCTCCCCAGTAGCTGGGACTACAGGAGCATGCCATCATGCCCGGCTAAGTTTTATATTTTTAGTAGAGACAGGGTTTCACCATGTTGGCCAGGCTGGTCTTGAACTCCTGACCTCAAGTGATCCACTCACCTTGGCCTCTCAAAGTGCTGGGATTATAGGCGTGAGCCACCGCACCCAGCCAGCATGTATTTTTTAAAGATAATATAGATCTCGAGTTCATAATGATATTTCCAATACAAATGCAGAACTGCAAGTTTTCCTTTACTTCAATCTCACATCTGTACCTTTCTCCGATAAAAAGGGCCCTGTTCTCTATAATCATATAATTACTCACATACAACAAATACACATAAAAGAGTGTAAAAGGATATTTCAACATACTTCATATCCACTATAACTTCAGAATAGGAATACCAACACTACCACCAACAACATGATGACTAAGAATAGCTTAAGATTTTGTTTCATTTTATAGTTATTGTTGCTGCTGTTGTTCTTGGGGAATACACCACTAAGGACATAAAACATTTTTAAAGTTACTTCAAATAGTTTCTTGGTATGATTATGCTCTAATTGAAAATACACTTAAGTTCTTTGCTTTCAATTGACTTTCTAAATTTTTAGGAATTGTTTTGTATTTTGTTATAAAATTATGTAAAAATATTTAAAGACAAATCTATAAAACATGGCATATTAATAAAAAGAATTAGCAGAAAAAATTAAAAACCATCCCAGAAGTGAGAATTAAAAAAGGTAACGAAATAGAAAGTAGGAGAAAAGACAAGAAAATTAGAGGAACAATGTAGGAGGCCTAGTGTCCAAACATCAGGAGTTCCAGAAAAAAGTAGAGAAAAAAATGGAGGGAAATTATAAAAGAACCACTTAAAGAAAATTTCCCACAACTCAATGAAGGATGATGTGTTTCTAGAGTAAGTGCCAGTAAGCATCTGGGCCAAGAATTAAAGGAAAAAAAAAAGTAAAAAAAAAAAAAAAAAAAAAAAAAATACATCAAAGTACCTTACTGTGAAATTTAAAGACAAAACAGGCCAGGCGCGGTGGCTCACGCCTGTAATCCCAGCACTTTGGGAGGCTGAGGCAGGTGGATCGCCTAAGGTCAGGAGTTTGAGATCAGCCTGGTCAATATGGTGAAACCCTGTCTCTACTAAAAATACAAAATTTGGCTGGGTGTGGTGGCAGGCACCTGTAATCCCAGATACTCGGAAGGCTGAGGCAGGAGAATCACTTGAACCCGAGAGGCAGAGGTTGCAGTGAGCCGAGATCACGCCATTGCACCCCAGCCTGGGTGACAAGAACGAAACTTTGTCTTAAAAATAAATAAATAAATAAAAATAAAGACAAAACAATCTTAATTTCTTAAAACCAGGGTACATAATGAATGACTGAAGATAAAAATAGCACCATGGGCCAGGTGCAGTGGTTCATGCCTGTAATCCCAGCACTCTGGGAGGCTGAAGTGTGAAGACCATTTGAGCCTAGAAGTTCAAGACCGGCCTAGGCAACATAGAGAGACCTCATCTGTACAAAAAAAAAAAAAAGAATGCACTGAAATTAGCAGGAGCTATACTAAAGAAGATAAAAGAAATGTCTTAAAAATTCTGAAGAAATTATTTCAACCTAGAATTCTATATCCAGCCAATCTTACCCTAAGATGTCAAAAAGCTGCATGCTCCTTTCCACAAGAAGCCTCTGAGAGTTGTGGGCCCTTAAAACTAGGGGAAATATTCTAGAAAGATGATATGAAAACCAGGAAATGGGGTTTCTAACACAGAAAAGAGGTTAGAATAATTTACAGAATGAAAGCTGTATGGCACACATAGAAAATGAGCACTTCGGGAAGGACACGGTGGCTCATGACTGTAATCCCAGCACTTTGGGAGGCCGAAGCGGGCAGATCACGAGGTCAGGAGATCGAGACCACCCTGGCTAACACGGTGAAACCCCACCTTTACTAAAAAATACAAAGAAAAAAATTAGCCAGGCGTGGTGGCAGGCGCCTGTAGTCCCAGCTACTCGGGAGGCTGAGGCAGGAGAATGGCGTGAACCCGGGAGGCGGAGCTGGCAGTGAGCCAAGATCGTGCCACGGCACTCCAGCCTGGGCGACAGAATGAGACTCTGTCTCAGGAAAAAAAAAAAAAAAAAAAAAGAAGAAGAAAATGAGCACTTCAGAATGTAGTAAGAATATAAAAAGGTCCAGGGGTTCTCTAAGAAACAGAAATGGAACCAATGGAGCAATTTTAACATATTGGGCAGGATTTTTATAGCTCCTGTGTAAGGACACAGAAAATTAAGAGAAATGAAAAGGACAGTTAATAACTCCATGGAAAGCAGTAAGCTGTAAAGAAAGGAAATGTGATCATAGTATATTAGGTATTAAATAGCAAAAAATATTTTTTTGTCATTATAATGTATACATGGAATACAGATTTCACCAAAAATCATGCTGTATTAGTAGAGGGAAGATGGGGAAGAGGGTAGAGAAATATGTTGCAGTGTTGGAGACTGAAATCCTCATTTGCCATAGCAGGAAGTTAACAGTTGCTCTCTAAACTGAAGAGAGAAAGAAGACAGGAGAACAAGCTAAAAAATAGTCAAAGGGACTGGAAATGATTGCCTCTTGGGACCATGAATGAGGGTGGGGAGGGTTGTGCTAGCAACTGCTTTTTTTGGTCATATGTCTTATATTAAAGTTGAGTTTCCAAATTATGCACATGCATTGATTTGATGAAAAACAAAACAAAACAAAACAAAAAGCAAGAAAATGAAAGCCACTGCAAGCTTGACATTCTAAGCAACATAAAACAAAAGACTGTTTCAGCTTAATGGAATGCTTTCAGTAAAAAGCAATCAATCCAACATGGAACTAATGCCAAACGAAACACATCTTTACCTTAAAAATGTTTAATTTATAAAATGTTCTCTTTAGAGTGATAAAGAATACCAGAGAAGTAAATTCTCTGCAAGGTTACCTCTTAAGTGAATCTGAATGTACAATATTATCAGTAATTTCAGATAGCAATACTGCAGACCATTCAATATGACAAAGTCCTGTTTTGTAGTTTAAAATCTACAGAGATGAAAAGTGTATTTATTACATATTTGAGAAGTACTAAAATATAATTCTCTAATCCAGAGTAGAATAGGGATCTGATCAAAGCAAAGCTATGAGAACAAGAGGGCAGCAAGTTACAGATACCAAAATCAAATGGTGCAAATTTACTTTTGCTTTTTAATTGGAAATGCATTATTTCTCAAGAAAGATCTCTGGCCCTCCCAAAAACTGCACAAAAACTTTAACTGTTTGAAGAATATGCTTTTTATACTAAAATTATCAGTATATTTAAGAAATTGAGCATCCTTAATAAGTATTTAAAATTTGAATGTAAAACCTCTAGAATTTAACTGAATCAGTGACTGATTTGTACCAAGAATGCAAATTAATTTACCTTTAACATAAGAGATTCTGGGGCTTCAAGAGGTGTACAGGCGTCAGGAGAGCCCACCAGTTCTGCTCCATGAAGAATAATCTTCTGACCAACTGTCAGTCTGCCATTCTTTAAGATAGCTAAGAGGGGAGGATCTAACTGGGCTTTAACAGCATACCACCCATCTGTAAGTTCAATAATGGCCACTTTTTGGGTATCTGCACTACTAGTTTTATTGCTAGAAGTTTCAGATGTATTTGCACTCAATGAAATTACGTCAGAAACACAGAGAACAAGTGTTTTTGCAGCTGTGTCATCCCTTTCCATTATCTTTTTGATAGCTGATCTTCTGCTTCTATCAATTTCCATATCATATCTAAAAGTGAACACAAAAATGCATATTTTAGGAAGTGTGACTCTAGAATTCCACTGTTTAAACAAGTCACTGAATAACTGAGAATAAAAACTGAATTTATCTAAGAAATACTGAGAATTTAAAATTTTGTAACTAGCCATATAGTTTCATATTGTTAAAATATGAACTCTTTTTAAAAAGCAAAAAATAAAATGCAAAAATGCTTTATTAGCAATCCCCAAATATTGGATCAAATTAATAACTCATATTCTTCTCATACGTCAAGAGGATAAGGAGCGGGTGGGGAAAGAGGGAAGCAAGCAATGCATGACTGTGTGATCTCTCTTAAATGGGGGCTAGGGATGACAAGAGAACAGCAGTGTGGGATGGCAACTGTCACTGACAACTGGCTTGTGCAACATTTTGACATGGAAGTCACAGATTACACAGAAACCTTAACCATACTGCAGTACCTGATTACATAAGGCAATGCTTTAAACTTGCCTGTATTTTAGTTGAAGAAGCACCCTTTCCGGGCTTAGGCATCTATTAGCAAATTCCTTAGGAAAGGCACATTCCATAGCTGCCAGTTTCCATATGATCCATCTATAGTGATTATAAACCCAAATTCTAGAAATAAGTTTTGGATCCACACCTGGAGTGTCACACAGAGCCCTGAACAAATAAAGGTAGAATATTATCATAAAAACCACATAGGATGATACTGAATTCAACAACTACAACTACTCTCTGTACAAAAACTACATTATTCAAGATCATTCAGTAAGTTTTTATGAGTTCATATAATCTACAAGTAATATAATTTCAGAAAATTTTTTGACATGTATCAAAATATCATACCGATAAAAACTTCACTCGCTGAGTATGGTGGCTCATACCTATACTCCCAGCATTTTGGGAGGCTGAGGCAGGAGGACTGCTTGAGGCCAGAAGTTTGAGACCAGCCTAGGTAACATAGTGAGACCCCCACGTCTCTACAAAAAGTAAAAAAAGTTAGCCAAGAGTGGTAGCTCACATTTGTGGTCCCAGTTACTTGGGAGGCCGTGGTGGGAGGATTGCTTGAGCCCAAGAGATTGAGGCTACAGTGAGCCATTACAGTGCCACTGCACTCCAGCCTGGACAACACAGTGAGACCCTATCTCAAAATATAAAAACAAAATAAAAAATTCCACTTAAGAGTCAACAGAATGATTTCAACTCATATTTGTTCCTGAAAAATGAGATCCTTGATTTTAAGCAATTATATTTTAGAGTATTTTTCTTATGAAAGAGATTGTTTTTAGAAATCACACCTGAGAACTGCCTTTCTTAGTTTTGGTGCTCTCCTCGATCCTGTCCCCTCTGTTCTCAAATCTCTAACTCCTCCTTTCTCATTCATACTCTTAGCACTAAGACAACAGAAGTAATCAAAAGAGAACTCTGATAAGCTCCCACCCTCATATCTATCCACTCACAGCATCTGTGCCCTATACTTTGCCTTCTTCCAAGCATCTGCATCCTTACACTTTGCCCTCTTCTATCATTTGTGCACTAGCTCCTATACCCTCTGCTGCCTACAAGGCCAACGATCAGGAAATGCCTCCTCTCTCTCCTGCATGATCAATTTTTTCCTTCTCTACTGAACGATGTGAATCAGCATAAGATACGGTTTTTTCCTACCTTGAAACAAGCCAAAACCAAGACTCTGATCCTACTTCCTCTCCAAGCAATGTCCCTCTCTCTGCTTCTTTCTGGCAACTCCCAAAAGAATTGACTCTATTCTGTGTCTCCAACTCCTGCTCTTCAACTGCTCTTTAATTGCATTCTAATCAGGGTATCACTCCACCAACCTATTGAGCTATTTTTATTAATGTTAGTAATGTCTTCTGCAGTGCTAAATCCAGTGGCCAATCTCAGTCCTCATTTTACTTTACCTATTAGAAGCAGCTTCCACAGCTGGTCATTTTCTATTCCCTGAAACTCCATCTTCACTTGGCATGCAACATCTCATTCTGCCTTTATTCCTAACTTTCTGGTTGCTCTTTCTCAGTCTCCTTTTCATGGCCTTCAAGTCATCTATATGCCGATGACTTGTGAACTGTTTTATTTGGCCTATACTTTACCTGCGTATAGACTTGCATATCCAACTGCCTACCTAACACCTCCACTTGGCTGTCTACTATTACATCTCAAGTTTCAAACGTCCAAAACCAAACTCTCCATTTCCCTCCATGTTTGGTCTTCTCAATTCTGGTAGTTACACAGTAACTCTATCCTTTCAGTTGCTAAGGCAAAATCTTTACAGCCATTGTTATTCTCCTCCTCTTTCACATTTTATATCTAATCCTTGAGCAACTCCTAATGGTGCCACTTTCAAAACACTCCAGAGTCCAACTGCTTTCCACCAATTCCACTGCCACTTCCCTGGTCCAAGCAACCACCTCTCACATGTATTTCTGCAATAGCTTAAGCGGTCTCTCTGCGCCCATCCTTACCCCTCTCAACAAATAGCTAGAATTATTTTTTCAAAAATAAGTTAGATTAGGGTGGACATGGTGGCTCACACCTATAACTCCAGCACTTTAGGAGGCCGAGGAGGGTGGATCCTGAGGTCAGGAGTTTGAGACCAACTTGGTGAAACCCCGTCTCTACTAAAAATATAAAAATCAGCTGGGCATGGTGGTACGCACCTGCAGTCCCAGCAACTCAGGAGGCTGAGGCAGGAGAATCGCTCGAACCTGGGAGGTGGAGGCTGCAGTGAGCCGAGATTGCGCCACTGCACTCCAGCCTGAGCAACAGAGTGAGACTGTCTCAAAAAAAAAAAAGAAAGTCAGATCATGTTACCCTTTGCTTTAAGCCTTCCAGTAGTTTATCCAGTAAAAATCATGCAGAGTAAAAGGTAAGGTTCTTATAAAGGTCTATGAGGTCCTCCCTTTGTATCTCATCTACGACTACTCTTCTCCTATCCACTCTACTCCAGTTGCACTAACTTCCTGTTCCTCAAATACTTCAAGCACGCTCCCCTTTTAGAGACTAGGGATCTTTCGCTAGGATAGTCCTACGCTCCCTCCTTTTGCTTTAGGTCATTTATCAAATGTAGCTGACTCAGTGAAGCCTTCCTAATTACTTATTAGACTAAAAATCACATCTCCTTGCCCAACTTTCTCTGACACCTTTCCAGCTTTATCTATCTTTATAGTATGTATCTTCTTCTAACATACTATACAATTTACTTATTTTTCAACATTTTCTATGCCTTCCACGCCCACTAAAATGTATGACTCATCAGGACAGGGACTTTTTTGTTTTGCTTTATTATCCCTAGTATCCAGAATAGTACCTGACACATAGCAGGCGCTCAATAGAGATTTGCTGAATTATCAGAAAAAACTAACGAGAGCTTCCACATTCCCACTTGACTACAAGGCAATCATTCTTAACTTTTACCTTACGCAGTCTATTTAGTACGAGAAAATAATACAACTGTTTAACTTACTTTTCTTACTGGAATCTATAAGCAGATGTTTGTTATATAAGATACGCAAGATGTAAACAGTATTTGTTTTTAAAAGTTAAAACAAAATTCAGGAAGAAAAGTTTTACCACTTTTCCAAAACTATAAATTTTGGAAAAATGTACAGAAATTTAAAAATAAGGATGCTGAGGAAATAAATCCCATCTTTTGCCACTGGCATAATGTAATATATCTCTGATAACAAAAAGCTTTAAATTATGTTTCTGTAAAAATTACAATAAAAAGAGGTTATACAGTTTCTAAATTGTCGCTGTTTTAGGGCTCTGAGATTTTCTAGTTATTTAGAATTATTGATATTCAAATATTTGTTTAACTTTTAGTGTTTATTTATATTTTGTATCTATTAAAATATACAATGAAAGAAAACATGAAGTAAGTGTGTGTCAGGAGAGGAATCTACCATAAGGCCATTTTGAATTTAACTTCCTTTGTTTTTATTTTTTTCTTGAGACGGAGTCTTACTCTGTCACCTAGGCTGCAGTGCAGTGGTGCAATTTTGGCTCACTGCAACCTCTGCCTCCCGGTTTCAAACGATTCTCCTGCCTCAGCCTCCCGAGTAGGTGGGATTACAGGCACATGCCACCACGCCCAGCTAATTCTTGTATTTTTAGTAGAGACAGGGTTTTGCCATGTTGGCCAGACTGGTTTCAAACTCCAGACCTCAGGTGATCTGCCCATCTCAATCTCCCAAAGTGCTGGGATTATAGGCGTGAGTCACCACATCTGGCCTTTTTCGCAACAGGGTCTTGCTTTGTCACCCAGGCGGGAGTGCAGTGGCGCAACCTCAGTTCACCACAACCTCTGTCTCCCAGGCTCAAGCCATCCACCTCAGTCAGCCTTCCAAGTAGCTGGCACTATAAGTACATGCTGGGCAAATTTTTTTTTTTCTTTTCTGAGACAGAGTCTTGCTCTGTCGCCCAGGCTGGAGTGCAGTGGAGTGGTCTTGGCTCACTGCAACCTCTACCTACTGGGCTCAAATGATTCTCCTGCTTCAGCCTCCCAAGTAGCTGGGATTAAAGGCATGCCTCACCACACCCGGCTAATTTTTGTATTCTTAGTAGCGCTGGGGTTTCACCATGTTGGCCAGGCTGGTCTCGAACTCCTGACCCTCAGGTAACCAGCCCATCTTGGCCTCCTGAAGTGTTGGGACTATAGGCGTGAGCCAGCACGCCTGGGTGGGCTAATTTTTTAATTTGGTTGTAGAGATGGGTTTTCACCATGTTGCCCAGGCTGGTCTCAAACTCCTGTGCTCAAGAGATCCGCCCACCTCAGTCTCCCAAAGTGCTGGGATTACAGGCATAAGCCACCATGCCTGGCCCTCAAATTTAACCTTTTTTTTTTTTTTGAGATGGAGTCTCACTCTTATCGCCCAGGCTGGAGTGTGGTGGCATGATCTTGGTTCACTGCAACCTCTGCCTCCCAAGTTCAAGTGATTCTCCTGCCTCAGTCTCCTGAGTAGCCGGGATTACAGGTGCCTGCCACCATGCCCAGATAATTTTTGTACTTTTAGTAGAGACGGGGTTTTGCCATGTTGGCCAGGCTGGTCTCAAACTGCTGACCTCAGGTGATCCACCTGCCTCGGCCTCCCAAAATGCTGGGATTACAGGCGTGAGCCACTGCACCCGGCCAAATTTAACTTTAGAAATTGGCCTTTATTTATAAATGCATAAGAAAAATGTCCCAAATCGAGCAATCCAGTTCATTAAACCCCAGGACAAACGGCACTTTTCAAGACTTCAACAGAATGCTTAACCGTAATGCACTTAAAATGATTAAATGCATAAAAATTTGATTTCTAGCCAACTTTTTAGTTCGATAGACAGTTAAGAGAAGAAAGAGGGATGAGGGAATACATAAAAGTTAACACACAATCTTTTTGCATACGGTACCTATAAAATTCTTCTTTTCCAGCCTTTCCATCATTGGAGGGTATGAGCCATCCACCATCAGCCAACTGTATTCCTTTTCCAGCCCATAAACTTTCCTTACCAAAATAATCTTGAGTGTAAAACTGAAAAGACTCTGCATTTTTGCTGTTAATTTTTATGCAATGTTTAGAAACGCCATACATATACAGCTACACAAAATAAACACACACACAAAACGAAAAATAATTTAAAATAAACATGTATCAAGCACTAAAAACAATTATAACAAACCAAAACTGAATTTACCAAAAATTTTCATTAACTACTAGAATATCACTACAAAAACATTTTACTTACTAGAAACTACAAATTTTAACGTAATATAAATGATCCATACATTCCACAGTCTGCTGTACCTTTTCTACCCCCTGTGTTTATGCTTCCTGTTAAATCTGCCATAGGAAGGTACTGTGAGGATAAAAAAATGTAATGTTTTACAAAATCTCTTAAGTTCAAAAACTTAGATGGGAAACAAAAGGGAAAAATGTAAGTATTTTAGGGAATGTGACCTCAGGTGATCAGATTTGTACACAGGCAATGCTTACTTTCAAAGTGCTTGCTTTCACCCCAGGATATCTAAACCAAAGTGTCTTTTTGTTTGTTCAGAGTTTGACTATGGAGTCAGACTCTTTGCTTTGGAATCATAGCTCTTCCACTTACTAGTTAAGTGACTCTGGGGCAGTTATTTAACCCTCTCTATGCTTCAGTACTCTTATTTGCAAAATGGAAACAAAATAACAGTGCCTTTCTTTCAAGGTGACTGTCAGGATTAAGCAAGATATACCTAATGCGTGTGAAGTGCTTAGAAGAGCACCTCACACCTAGAAAATGCTCAAAGTTAGCCATTAATGTCATCAATATTATTTTCACCTCTCCACTGCCTAAAATTCTACCCAGATAGTACTGGCTTAAGGAGAATCCTCTTTTGAAAATATAAATAGCTCATGGAAGGTTCAGGGCTATCAGTTATTCATATTTGAATATCACTAAAACTACTTTTCTCTGACGCCTAGCTGAAAGCATTTATAGTGACAAAGTAAGAAAGATTTGAAGGGGGAAAAGAAATAGTAATTTGGAAGCACAGATCACTTTAGTAGGATGAGGCAGGCCTAGCAAGGGGCCAGAGGCTGCCACTGTAGGCTAATTAGGAAATATGATGATTTCATTCATCCATTCCTGCACTAATGTGTTCATTCTTTAAACAAAGCCATTTGTAGATACTAGTTAATGAAACAAAATTACACTCTTTCATAAAAGCCATCAGTATTACAGACAAACACATACCTGTTTATGAGAACAGGCAGAGGGAACTTGGCCTCCTACTGCTGCTTTCAGGGAGATTCGAGGCAGAGTGGATGTTTTTGCAAGACACAGACTGCCTAGTTGTGGAAAGATGCGTTGCCTTTGTTTCTTCTTAATTCGCATATCCTGTATATCTCTGGCTTTCTGAAGACTTGTAATTAAATCTATAAAAGAATAAATATTTAGCAAAAATAAAATTAAAACTTAAAAAGCACAACCCCTGGCAGGGCACAGTGGCTCAGGCCTGTAATCCCAGCACTTTGGGAGGCTGAGGCAGGGAGATCACCTGAAGTCGAGAGTTCAAGACCAGCCTGACCAACATGGAGAAATCCTGTCCCTACTAAAAAAAAAAAAAAAAAAAATACAAAAGTTGCCAGGTGTGGCAGCACATGCCTGTAATCCCAGATACTTGGGAGGCTGAGGCAGGAGAATCTCTTGAATCCGGGAGGTGGAGGTTGCAGTGAGCTGAGGTCGCACTACTGCACTACTGCACTCCAGCCTGGGCAACAAGAGCGAAACTCCGTCTCAAAAAAAAAAAAAAAAAAAGAAAGAAAAAGAAAAAAAAGAAAAAAAAGCACAACCCCTGCTTTATAAAATTATACATATCAATTTCCTTGAAGTTTACATGCTCTCCTTTTCTCTAAAAAGGGTACCCCTTTTAATTCCTCATAAATGAAGGGATGTTTCAACTTGTAAAGCTGTACAAACATAAATATCTTTACTATTTTTATCTCTTTTTGAGACGGAGTTTTTTGCTTGTTGCCTGGGCTGGAGTGCAATGGTACGATCTCGGCACACTGCAACCTCTGCCTCCCGAGTTCAAGGGATTCTCCTGCGTCACCCTCCCAAGTAGCTGGCAGTACAGGTGCCCGCCACCATGCCAGCTGAATTTTTTTTTTTTTTGTATTTTTAGTAGAGACAGGGTTTCACCATGTTGGCCAGGCTGGTCTTGAACTCCTGACCTCAGGTAATCCGCCTGCCTTGGTCTCCCAAAATGCTGGGATTACAGGCATCCCGGCCCTATTTTTATCTCATTTTTAAAAGAAAATTAGTAGCATGATAGAAAATATATTCCAGTAATAGCAGTCCTAGATTGTGTGTCTAATTTTTTTTTTAACAAGTCCACAAGTAGTTATCTTTGAAAGAAACATTAGAATAATTTAAACCTAATCTTTGGATTTAGAAAATCTAAAGCATAAAAAAGGGTTTTAAAATTATCACCACCAAAGGGGTAAAACCATCAGGACATTATTTAATAAGGGAAATATCTAACTGAAAGGCAAAAATTCATCACACAAATTGTCATACAATACCTAAAGGTTCTTCTTCACATTTTGTGAAAATTACAGTTGCTGCTTGATTGGAGTTGTTTTTGTTAAACTGATGAATCTCATTGTCATTAATCTTATTTTTACTATCACCAGAGCCATGTCCATCAATGTTTTGTTTTTGTTTGTTTTCCTCCAAGTTAATATTCCTAACACACTGTTCATCTCTGTGAAAATGTGATTTAGTTTTAAAAGGTGGAATAAAGACTTTGGTTGGTTTGCCTGTAGTAATCAAGTGTCTCATTTTTTCATTTCTTGTAGCAGAAACCTGATAAAATGGATGTCCTGAAACTGCTAAATTGCTTGAAGATTTTTCCAAAGTCAGATGTTCATACAAATGAGATTTAGACAGAAATTCTTGACCAGGTGCAGTAAAATTTGGATTCTGTATCTCTTGACGTTCCTTAGTTGTGCTTCAATGGGGAGAAAATATAAATATTTAAGTTTATTGACTAGTACACAGATATTTAGGAATATGCCTTTTCTGCAGACCCTCATTTGCTACATGGTGATCCTATTCTGATAACTGTTTTGCATTCATCATGGTTGCCATTCCAAAACAATACCACTTTTCAAGGCTATAACCGTTTCTCACACACTCATTCCTAGCCTTTGATTTTACAATCTACTTCATATAACACATAATAGAAGAGTCTGTGAACTGTGGACCCTCTCAGTGTGTCCCCTCCAATTCCATCACAGTACTGCTTACCTCCTTCACTGGGGAAATGTCTACCCATCCTCTTCTCTCACCTTCACATCTTCACCTGAACTCTCTACCCCGCCTAATACCTCAGTCTCCTCAGGAGACCTCCTCTTTCAATTATCCTGCAACGCTCTCTTTTCTCTCTTCTACCTATTTATACCTTTTTAAAAGTGCCCTCTTCATTTAGCCCAAAAGTCTTGCCTACTTTAAAACTCTTATTTTCTCACTCGCCTTTATCTCTGCCTCAAGCTAATACTCACTGTTACCTATACTCCATAGTTAACCTTCCTCAATAGGTACTGCAGCTATTTTCACTTCCTCAATTTCTACTCAATAAACTCTCATTTCTCCCACTACTCTACAGAAACTATTCTCAATAAAGTTGTTAATGACCTCCCAGATGCACGTGGGATACACACAAACTCACTCTACTCAACTTTCCTGACAGCTATAACAGTTTACATTTTCCTTCTTTTAAATTTCTCACCATCACTGTACCTCTTTCTTTTACTGGTTTTACCTCTTCCTGATTCCTAAAAAGAAAGTCTCCAAAGTTGGATGTCTTCCTTAGACACTTTCCCTCACTAATGTGAGTCATTTCCATTGCTTAAATTATCACCTAACAATGAAAATATCCTTTATCCTCATGCCCAACTTTTCCCCTAGGATTGTTCCTACATTTTACACTATGTATAGCATCAGACATCTGTACCTTGATGCTTCACATTCATTTCAAACGCAACATGTCCAAAAGTAATCACCTTTCTCAGCATACATACTCTTCCTAATACTTGACATCTTGCTGAAAACCCCAGATTTCCTTTTACCAAACCCTGAATACCTGGAACTTGAAGTTATTCCTTTAGTTATCCATTCGTCTATCCATCAACTATTTAATGAATTCCTACCAGGTGCCAGACATTGTTTTGCTGAGGAACACAGTTAACAAAGTTTTGTTTTTGCATGTACATTTCAATGGAAGAAAACAGGCAAACAAATATGTCAACTGGCCTAGACACAAGTGTGCCTGGAGCAAGGAAAACAAGGGGAACATTAGAAGGTGAGACTGGAAAAATAGCAGAGCAGACAGATCATCAAGAATCTGCACACCATGACAAGGGCTTTTAGTCTCTACTCTGAGATGGCACACCATGGAATAGTTCTGAGTAAAGAAATGGCATAATCTGTCTTATGTTTAAAAGGATCCCCTGGCTTCTTTGATGAGAATTCACTGTATATTGACGAGTAGGGAGGTAAGCAGGGGGACCACTGCCACTGAAAGGACTGACTGGAGTGGGTTCAGGAAAGTACTCAAAGAGATGAAGTGAAAACAGTAGGGTCAATTCTAATGAGTTGGGCTTTAAGAGAAGCAAGAAAATGGACTAGTGAGATTAGTTTAGAAAGCCTCTTTTTTTTAAGAGGTGAGATGTGCAACAACTGCTTAGGGTGATGAGAACAATCTATTAGGAAAAAATCAATGATGCAGGAGAGAGAGAAGACAATTGGACTGATTTCTTCAAACAGGTGATCTAGATGAGATCTAATAATGCACAAGAGTGAATAAACCCTCTATCCCCAAACTTCTATTGATTGAACTCTTTTAATCCTTTCTTTTTAAATATTCAGAATATTTTTAGTATAAGGAGTTTGCCTTGTAGGTTATGCTCAAGATATCTATTTAAATCTAATTGGAAATAATTTGCCAGTCTCAACTTATCACTATCTGGCCAAATCTACTGAATTTATCTCTTAATCATTCTCTACTCTCTACTCTACCTCCTTTGCTAGGTTAAGACCTGTACTTCCTTACTAATCTCCTTGCGACAGTTTCGCTTTGGTCTATTTCTAAAACACCAATCTTATTTTGTTCCTCTTGTCAGAAACTTCCAAAGACAGCCTATCACCTATCTAGGTTTCAACTTAGCAGAAATGACATACAGGAAGCTTCCTATTTGGTCCTAACCTCCCCATTTCTTTTTGTTTCCCTCTGTCTCACAACCAAATTCCAAGATTTGGAATGCCCTCTTTAACCAAGCATTCTTTACATTCTGTCTGAAGTACTTTTCCTGTTGAGCTTTCTATCATGTAATCAGCTGACAATTTTTCTATGTTCTTACATCACTTTTTTACATCTATTTTAGAATTTATATTACACTATAATTCTTGTTTTCACGTCTGGTTCCCAGGCTAGCAATCTGAGCTAGACTTATTTATCTTTATCTCCATCACTATAGTATATATTAGGTAGTTTGAGCAGGTACTTTAACAAATGTTTGCTAAATACATTAAACTATTCTTCCATTTTACACATAAATTAGGCTAATACACAGGTAAATAACTAGGTATTTCCTTTCTTAATACAACTGATAAAAAATAAATGAAAAAAAAAATCACCTGGCTTTCTACACATGTATGTGCAGCCTGCTAAAAAACACATTCCAGAAATACAACTCAGTGACTTCAACAATTCCACAAGTAGGTGTTTTTGAAAAGGTAACAGTAGGCCTGGTGCAGTGGCTCACGTCTATAATCCCAGCACTTTGGGAGGCCAAGGTGGGCGGATCATGAGGTCAGGAGATTGAGATCATCCTGGATAACATGGTGAAACCCCATCTCTACTAAAAATACAAAAAATTAGCCAGGCGTGGTGGCATGCACATGTAATCCCAGCTACTTGGGAGGCTGAGGCAGGAGAGTCACTTTAACCTGGGAGGCGGAGGCTGCAGTGAGCCAAGATCGTGCCACTGCACTCCAGCCTGGGCGACAGAGTGAGAAGACTCCAAATCAAAAAAACAAAATAAATAAAATAAAATAAACAGTAACATTAAAATACTTTCAATGATAATTTTAGGCCTAAAAATTATCAGCTAGAAAAAAATTTGCAACTACTTTAAACAATTTTAGATGATTTTATATGTCTAAGTGACGTTTCTTCTTGACTTTTTCCCTTGAAGCACTCCTTAACTCTGCCATCACAACTTCTACTTTACTACACACACACTGTCGCCTTTCATCTTCCTAAATTATGTATTTGATTCTATTATGTCTGGAATTGGCTCCTTCCAGTGGGTTCTTGGTCTAACTTCAAGAATGAAGCCACAGACCCTCACGGTGGGTGTTACAGTTCTTAAAGGTGGTGTGTCTGGAGTTTGCTCCTTCTGATGCTCAGATGTGTCCGGAGTTTCTTCTTTCTGGTGGGTTCGTGGTCTTGCTTGACTTCAGGAGTGAAGCCACAGACCTACACAGTGAGTGCTAGAGCTCATAAAGGTAGTGCGCACCTAAAGAGTGAGCTGCAGCAAGATTTATTGCGAAGAGCAAAAGAACTAAGCTTCCACAGTGTGAAAGGGGACCCGAGTGGCTTGCTGGGACTGGCTTGGGTGGCCAGCTTTTATTCCTTTATTTGGCCCCGCCCACATCCTGCTGATTGGTCCATTTTACAGAGTGCTGACTGGTCTGCTTTACAGAGTGCTGATTGGTACATTTACAAACCTTTAGCTAGACACAGAGGGCTGATTGGTGTGGTTTTTTACAGAGCGCTGATTGGTGTGTTTACAATCCTTTAGCTAGACAGAAAAGTTCTCCAAGTACTCACCAGACCCAGAAGCCAGTCAGCTTCACCTCTCACTATCAATGTTCAACATTTACATTATGGCTAAGTCAGTATAAAGTATATGTAGTATTAATGTGTAGTATATAAATAGTATATATCCTTTACAACTTTTGCTTTCTCTTGAGGTAATTTTAAAAATCTGCTTATTTTCTATGTACCTACTGTTTATTCACATCTAAACTCTTAGCTATATACATAAACCTCTTTTTATTCTGTTCACAAATTAAAGTTTTTAAAAAACCTTTTCTTCTCCTTGAATAATGTTTCTTCTAAGTTATTTTCATTAATTTGTTTTTTGGTTATTTTATTTTTGCTTTTTCTGATGTCTCATAATCTTTGGATGTCTGTTTATACTTAAAAGTGAGGGACCAAAAGGCTGTTTGGAAGCACTTGAGACAAAGATGGAACTTGTTGACCGCAAGCTACACAGTAGCTTGATTAAATAGAAACTTCCAATAGTGAAAACTTAGTTGTCTATATTCTGGAAGCTGAGTGGCGGAAAAGGGCTTGGTGAGGGGAGATCCCAACATTCAATATGCACAAATTAACTTTTTCTTGCTTTCAAGTAATTACTCCTGCCTTCAACTGTGCCTAGTGTGTTCACCCTCTACTGTATCCTCTCTGGAGAATAAGCCTCTGGTCTTTTGATAGAGCAGGCAGGAGACAGTTGCCCAGCTTCATGAGTATTGCTGCTGGATATGGGGTCTCGCTCTGTCATCCAGGCTGGAGTGCAGTGGTGCAATCTTGGCTCACTGCAGCCTCCACCTGCTGGGTTCAAGCAGTTCTCCCACCTCAGCCTCCTGAGTAGCTGGGATTACAAGGGCATGCCACCATGCCCGGCTAATTTTTGCATTTTTAACAAAGATGGGGTTTCACCATGTTGGTCAGACTGGTCTCGAACTCCTGACCTCAGGTGATTCACCCGCCTCGGCCTCCACGTGAGCCACCATACCCGGCGAGTACTGCTTCTTAAACATAATTTCAACTTATCCCATTTTGGCTTCCTCCTTCTGCACCACCCAATTCTAAAGATAAGAAATGAAGCCACCAATTCCTAAGCTTTTGAGACCTGAGTGTAAAATCGTTGGTTCTCTGCTGTCCTCACCACCAGCTTCTATTCAGTTTCCTTCTGCATGCTTTGAGAAATTTAGTTACTTTGTCATTTCCCATTTTCCTTGTTTGTGTGTGTGTGTGTGTGTGTGTGTGTGTAAGTTTCTTCAATGATGTTTTGGTAAAAGTTTGGAGGGTAAAGAAGGGAGATGAGTATGTTCAATTCACTTTTTTTTTTTTTTGAGACAGAGTCTCACTCTGTCACCCAGGCTGAAGTGCAGTGGTGCAATCGCACCACAACCTCCACCTCAAAGGTTCAAGCGGTTCTCGTGCCTCAGCCTCCAGAGTAGCTGGGATTACAGGCGTGTGCCACCACGCCTGGCTAATTTTTGTATTTTCAGTAGAGATGGGATTTTACCATGTTGGCCAGGCTGGTCTCGAACTCCTGGCCTCAAGTGATCCACCCACTTCACCCTCCCAACGTGCTGGATTACAGGCGTGAGCCACCGTGCCTGACCTCAATTCACCATCTTCACCAAGAAGTTTCCTAATACATTAAAACATGCAGGTACTGCTTTATTTTTATCTTGAAGGCAAACTCTTCTAAAGTCTCCTATCTTCTTCAGTTCCAGAGCAGTCTAGCTGCCTTTCTAGACTTAGCAACACACCTACTCTGGGATTTCCCTTCAATATCATCCTGAGAGCTCCCTTTGCCTCTCTTCTATGTTGAATTCTTGTTTCTTAAGTCCTATACCTTCCTCCTTCTTGGTTTATGCATTTGTTTTGGTTAGTTTCCTGAGAAAAGCACACAAGAGATCTTTTAGTACTTCACATCTGAAAAATGTCTACCCTCACACTTAATTCAGATTCTAGGTTGGAAATCATTTTCTCTTAGTTATTTGAAGGCACTGCTCTGTATTATATAAGATCTACGTTCTTCTGGATTACATCGTTGATAATAAGAGAATTCATACTATTATGACTTGAAACAATTTGAAACCTAACTTCTTGGTCCTCTAATGAATTTAAGGTTCCTGTCTGCCCCTATTATTCTAAAAATTCACAAGGATGTACCTTACTGTGGGTCACTTTTACTTCTGTGTTCACTCAGTGGCCCCCTTTAATTAAGGAAACTCATGTCCTTCAGTACTAGTAAAACTTTTTAAATCATTTATTTTAAAATTTTTTTTTAAAATTTTTCTTCTGTGCCTTCCTTCTCAAACTCTGTATTTTCACATGATAGACCCACAGGATTGACTTTTCATACCTTTTTTCATTTTATTCTATATTCTGGGAACTTTCATGATTCTTATCTTCCATTATTTCTACTAATTTATTTGTGCTATCATATTTTTAATTTCTAAGAGCTTTTTATCGCAACTTGTTATTATTTTATGGCTGTTTTTTCTTTTCTTACCTGAGAATATTAGTAGGTTTTTATAAAGTTTTCATAGTCTATTTCCTCTAGGTTCCTTTCTGCTATGGATTTTGTACTTTGGTGACTATGTTTCATAGTAGCTTTCTTCCAATGATTAGTTATCTTTGACTATCTTTTCTTATTTAAATGTGAAGCACTTAATAGCTTCCTGGAAGCTCTATGCATGTCAACAGTTAGCTTCATGGTCTGATGACTGGCTATACTATTTCATCTGAGTATCCTCAACTGTCAGTATGTTTTGGTCTTTTCTATTGGGTCAGGCATATTCCCCAGAAAATAAAAATCTTCCACTCTCATGCCTAAAGGGCCTGCCTGCCAGCATTTAGGAACCAAGTGTGGGAAGGAGCTAGGTCTCACTGCTTGACACACAGATTTGTATCTGATATTTCATTTTAGTATCTTTCCCTCAATTGTGCCTTGTGTCTCCTCCCTCCAGCCCACCTTCAATTCAGAATCCTCTCAATTCATCTTTTTCAAAAAGCAAACGTCTGATTTCCTGGAGGAAGAAGGATAACCACCTATTTGCAGTGGGGGAGGAAATATAGGTATTTCTTAAAAAGAATTTCACCTAATCTTCCTATTTTCTACTTCACCTTCAGAAGTACATGTTGCTGCCAATTTCAATCTTTCTCAGGTTTTTAGGGGAAAGCAGCGTCTCTGTTTGCTCTAGTGTCAGGTTTTAGCTTTCTCATGCTTAGTAAATCCTTCATGTTTTTGGTTTCCAAACTTTTGTTGTTGTTTCTTCTGGTCATTGTTCTTGGGAATTACACATTAAAAAAATTATCTTAGTACTTTTCGAAAGGTTTAGAGAGGAGAGGTAAAAGGATATTTTTAATATTTGCAATCTTTTTGTTAATTGACTTCGAGCCATTTCCTTAATTCCTTTCAACCTTAGTACTTCATCAATAAAATTAGAATAAAAACTGTCTACTTTACAAAGCTGTCATAAAATTAAAAAAATAAAATAATGATGTGAACAGCACTATAAAAACTACCAAAGTACAGAATTATTTCATCCTGATGCAGGCTTTTATAAAGGGAAATTTAACTGTCTGGACGGAGGGAGAGGGAAACAAAAGAACAAAGGGGATTAAGATAGCGTACTTCCGGGTTCTTCATCACCAACTTTTCCCGCACGTGCGAAAATGTAGCCGACGCCCGGGAAGGTGCAGATCAACCGGGCATGCGCCAGGTGACGTCAATCCGAAGAGACCGAGATTTACCTGGCCGCACCTACGGAACGTCCCCCGACACGCCCGTGTCCCGCCCGATTGCCCTCCCACTCCCAGAAAAGCCGCTCCCGGCAGGCGCACAGCACGAACTTCCTTGGCCCCTCCTCATACGCGGACCCAGGAACCTCGCCTGAGAATGCCGGAGCGACTTCCTCAGCCTCCGCCTCCGGAGACTGGTGAACCTCGTCTCCTCTTTCTTTACATTGGCTATGTAATAAGTTGCCTTTTTATCTTGCTTACTTGCCTTTTTGTCTGGTGCCGGCTCTAGTAGTCGCATAAAGCAAATCAGTTGGTGCTGAAACCCGGGAGGAGACCCCCCCCCGCCTCCTCAGGGCCCCCAAGGTCCGAGGAGCCTCCTCCTTCCACGCTGCGGAGGGACCAGGACCTAGACATCGCTTTCCGCACCTCCAAGTCTCCTAGGGGTGAGTACCTCTTGCCTCCCTCTCATACTCCTTGGCCAGAAGTCCTGCACAGGCCCAAGGTTTTTTTCCGGTCACCAGGTGACCCACAGGGGAGTTCCCAAAGGCAGAGACGTCTGCCTAAAGGAACTCCATTCCGTTCCGTGGGAGACCCGTCCAGGACGGAGACGTCCGCCTACAAGTAATCTCCATTCCGGCTCCAGGAGCCTTTCACCGGTCTCTAGTGGCTCCAAAGGACGCTTTGTAACCAGGTAGAGTTCAGTTTCCGTTTCCGCCCATAGGCGAGAGGAAGGCAATGGGAAACCCCCAATCCAAAATACCTAGAGACTCCCATTTAGGGTGTCTTCTAAAAAATCTCAAAACTTTACAATTAGAACAAGATCTTAGGCGAAGGCAACTGGTGTTCCTCTCCACTGTGGCGTGGCCACAATATAATTAGACAACCAGTCTCAATGGCCGCCTGAAGGCACTCTAGACCGTAACATTTTAGTTGACCTCGGTAATTTCTGCCAACGCTTAGGCAAGTGTTCCGAAATTAACTATATACAAGGATTTTGGGCCTTGCATTCTCATCCAGACTTGTGTAGCCAGTGTTCCTTGGCCCAAGTCATGTTGGCTAAGGACGCAGGCCTAACAAAGTCTGAAAAGGAGGAGTCATCCCTTCTGTCTGACTTGCCCGAAGACCTTACTTCCCCTCCCTCCCTTCCACTCCCGCCATATACTCTACCTCCCCCTCCTGCTTCGGCCCCACATTCTCTTTCGGCTCCACCTTCCTCTTCTGCTCTCGCTGTTGTTCTGCCCTCCTCCTCGGTCCCTCCCACCATTGTTGAGACTACACCTCCCTCCGACCTCTCAGCACTTCTGCCTGGTCACCTTAGTTCGCCTATATGTGCCCATACCCACTCTAAAGATTGCCTAACTACCCCCGCTCCTACTTCCACCCTATCCAACCTCCTTGCGGTCTTAGCACCCCTGCGTGAGGTGGCCGGAACGGAGGGCGTAGTTAGAGTTCATGTTCCCTTCTCACTAGCAGATCTTTCAAAAATTGAAAAACGTTTAGGAGATTTTTCTGTCAATCCTACAATTTACACCAAAGAATTTAGATACCTTTGCCAGGCCTACGATTTAACCTGGCATGATCTCCAGGTTATTCTTACCTCTACGCTAAACCCTGAGGAGCAAGAGTGCATCCTAGCAGCCGCCAGACAGCATGCCAACCAACTACACTTAACAGACCCCGCCTTCCCACTAGGGGAACAAGCATTCCCCTCTAAAGACCCAGACTGGGACTACCAAGTAGGCCAGCCAGGCCACTGAAGATGAGATATGATGACTCAATGTCTTCTGGCTGGTATGCAGGCGGCCTCAAATAAGGTAGTAAATTTTAATAAACTAAAAGAAATTATTCAAGGTCCAGATGAGAATCCGGCCACATTTTTAAACAGGCTAACTGACGCTTTAACTCAATACACTCGGTTAGACCCAGCTTCCCCAGCTGGGGCCACTATTCTAGCATCACATTTTATTTGACAATCGGCCTCGGATATTCAGAAAAAACTCCTAAAAGCAGAGGATGGACCCCAAACTCCTATTCAAGACCTACTCAAGTCAGCCTTCAAGGTCTGTAATTCAAGGGAGGAAACGCTGAGGCCCAACGACAGGCCCGCCTAAAACAGAAGGTACAGCTCCAGACCCAAGCCTTAGTTGCTGCTCTGCAGCCTAGCCTTAACCCAAAACCAGAGAGCAAAACCCCCAGAAACTCAAAGACAACAAAAGGGGCTTGTTATAAGTGCAGTGCCCCAGGGCATTGAGCTGATACATGTCCCCAGAGTCCCCAACCGCCTAAGCCAACGCCGCCGTGCTACAAGTGCGGAGTAGCTGGACACTGGGCTAAAAAGTGTCCTAACCCTCGTCTCCCAACAACTCCATGCCCAGCGTGCCATTAAGAAGGGCATTGGAAGTCAGACTGCCCCACCCTGAAAACGGGCATGGCGCCTCAATGTGATGTCCCTTCTCAGGATCCTGGGAGCTCCTTCCAGCTCTTACATCTGGACGACGACTGAAGGTGCCGGGACTCGGGGACCCCCATCACCCTCACCGAGCCTCGGGTAACTCTCCTGGTAGCGGGTAAGACAATTAAGTTTTTAATCGACAGCGGGGCTACCTACTCTGTTTTGCCGTCTTTCGAACGGCCTAGACTTCCCTCCAATATTTCTGTTGTAGGAGTCAATGGCTCCCCGTCCAGCCCTCGGAAAACCCCACCTCTTAATTGCTGCCTGGCCGACAACTATTTTGTACACTCGTTCCTCATCATCCCCTCATGCCGCACTCCTCTACTAGGCCGAGATGTCTTAAGTCAAATGAAAGCCTGTATCACCATCCCCACTAGCGCCCCCCACCCCACCCGCCATCTGCTTCTAGTATTGGCTAACTCAAATGACTCCAACAATCCTACTACCCCTTTTCCTGATTTCCCCATTCCTGTAGACCCCCAAGTATGTGACACCTCCACTCCTGTCGTGGCGGACCATCATCTACCAATACTTATAAAACACAGAAACCCATCTCAGTTTCCAACCCGCCCACAGTTCTCTCTCTCTCCACAACACTTACAAGGACTAAAACCAATCATTACTAGGTTACTCAGCCAACACATCCTCATCCCCACTCATTCTCCTTGCAACACCCCAATCCTACCTGTAAAGAAGGCAGATGGAACTTTTTGGTTAGTGCAAGTCTTATCAATGAGGCTGTTTGCCCCACCCATCCAGTAGTTCCCAATCCTTATACCCTTCTTTCTCTTATCCCACCTAACACAACACACTTTACGGTGCTGGATCTAAAAGATGCATTTTTCTCTATTCCCTTACATCCAGATTGTCAGTTTCTCTTTGCTTTTACATGGGAAGACCCAGACACCCATACCTCCACCCAACTGACATGGACAGTGCTTCCCCAAGGGTTCCGAGACAGCCCCCATTTCTTTGGGCAGGCCCTAGCAAAAGACTTAGCCTCCTGTCCTCTTACCAATAGTAAAATTCTCCAATATGTAGATGACCTTTTACTCTGTAGTCCCACGAGACAGGACTCTCTTTTAGACACTGCAATCCTCCTTAATCATCTAGGATCCAAAGGCTACCGAGTATCCAAACACAAAGCTCAACTCTCACAACAATATATCACATATTTAGGTACTGAAATCACTCCAACGTGCTCACTTACCACAGACCGTTTAATACAAAATCTTTCTCCTCCTCAAGACACTAAGGAAATCCAATCCTTCCTAGGCCTAGTAGGGTTTTTCAGACACTGGATTCCTAATTTCGGAATCTTAGCTAAACCTCTATACGCAGCTGTCAAGGAGACTCCCCAAGGACCTTTGTCTAACCCAAAGTTAATCTATAAACATTTCACTCACCTGAAAAACTGCCTTCTCTTACACCCTACTCTCTCACTCCCAGACTTCCAACGTCCCTTCCAGCTTTTCACGGATGAAAGACAAAAAGTTGCAGTTGGCCTTTTAGCCCAATCTATAGGCGCCACCTACCACCCCGTGGCATACCTATCTAAACAACTAGACCCCACCGTACAAGGGTGGCAGCCCTGTCTTTGGGCCCTAGCAGCAGCAGCCTGCCTAACCGAAGAAGCAAAGAAACTTATTAGAGGTTGTAACCTAACAGTCTTCTCTACTCACCGCCTTCAAGATCTTATTGCCCACAAAAGTATTAACCATCTAACCCCATCCAGACTCCAACTCTTTCACCTCTTGTTCATAGAAGACTCCACCATTGCCCTAGGAGTCTGTTCCTCTCTGAATCCAGCAACCTTACTTCCTGACCCTCTCAAGCAACCTCGTACTGAACACTCCTGTCCAGAACTTTTAGAGGCCCAACCACCTAGTCACTTACATTTACATCACCAGCCCTTAGAAGGCTCATAGTTAACCCTATTTGTAGATGGCAGTTCTTTTATAAATTCTCAAGGGAACAGACAGGCAGGATACGCGGTAGTTACATCTTCTACTGTCCTAGAGGCTAAGCCTTTACCGCAAGGAACAACATCACAGCAGGCAGAACTCATCACACTAACTAGGGCTCTCCTCCTATCCAAAGGAAAAACAGTGAACATATACACAGACTCTAAGTATGCCTTCTTAATTGCACATACCCATTCTGTCATCTGGAAAGAGAGAGGGTTCCTAACCACCAGTGGAACCCCTATAGTCAACAAGAAACAAATACTCGAACTGCTAGACGCTTTATCAGCGCCTTCCAGAGCAGCCATCATACACTGTAAAAGTCATCAGACTCCATCTAACCCGGTGGCGGCTGGCAATGATTTTGCCGACACCACTGCCAAATCGGCTGCCAGATTCTCCACTCCCACACTTCCTTCTGTTTGTTTCCTTTCTTCTCGATATACCCCTAATTATACCCAAGAGGAAAAGACTAAACTATTACAAGATTCAACAGCCAAACTAGCCGCAGACAATTGGATTTACCTCAATAATAAATTAGTTATTCCTAAAACACAACTCCACACCATTCTAAAAGACATACATAATTCCCTACACATAGGACCCAAACCTCTATATAACCTCCTAAGCCCCCTCATCCACTGCTCCACACTCATGAAACACCTAATTATGATCAATCAACAGTGTTCCACATGCCTCAAGTCAAACCCTCAAGGCGCACCTGCGCAACCCCCATCCAAGTCATCAACTCAGAGGGCACCAACCAGGCAAAGATTGGCAGATTGACTTTACCCACATGCCAAAACATAAAAAATTCAAATATCTCTTAACCCTCGTTGATACCTTCTCAGGATGGATAGAAGCCTATCCTACTACAGGAGAAACTGCCAATGTAGTTGCTTCCAAGCTTACTGAACACATTATTCCTAGGTTTGGCCTCCCACTCACTCTCCAGTCTGACAATGGCCCAGCGTTCATCTCCAAAGTAGTCTGGCTAGTGGCGACCCTCCTACACATTACCTGGAAACTCCACATCCCTTATAGACCTCAGTCCTCCGGCAAAGTAGAGAAGGCCAACGGGCTCATCAAGCAACAACTCACCAAACTCTCACTCGAGACTCGACAATCGTGGGTAACTCTCCTTCCCCTGGCCCTAACCCGGCTGCGAGCTGCCCCACAGATTCCGACAGGCCTCAGTCCGTTTGAACTAGTCTACGGCCGGCCTCTCACTCTCCAGTACTTACCCACCCTTTCTTCCCCGCTGGCAAATTATCTTCCATACCTCACCCTCTTGAGACAACTCCTAAGACAACATGCAGAACTAGCACACCCCCCTCCAACAGATACCTATAGCCCACATCTCTCTCTCAGCCCAGAAGACCAAGTATACTTAAAAGATATCCAAGCCAACGATCTTCAGCCCAGGTGGAAAGGCCCATATACTGTCCTCCTATCCACATACACAGCAGCCAAACTTCTAGGACACTCGCACTGTGTCCACATATCACAATTAAAGAAAGCCCCCACAGAAAACAATCAGTGGACATCTACTAGACTTGCCCCTACCCACCTCAAACTCACCAAACTCCCTCAACCACCACATGTTCCCTGACCTCTTACGCTTATCCCGATTTCTCACCATACTCTATATAAACATAACAGAATTCCAGTATATTACCCCAGATCCCTACTTGCCCCCAGATCATAGCCCATCACAGTGGTTTTCCCACTTACTCACCTTTATAGAATACCTCCACTGGCAAGGTGTACTCTGTGATGACACTCAAGATGAAGTCCTACTTTATACTTACATTACTATTCTTCTCACACACTTCAACGTCCATTACTAACCCCACTTTTGTATGGAGATTCTCTATAGTTGAGACATGGAAAGCCAACAATAAACAACATTCACAGCTACAAGGCACTGCGGACCGCCCCCCGCCAAGGCTGTCAGTCCCTCCTCACCATAAATTTCACCCTCGCTTCTCGCAAAAATAGATGGCCTAACCCGTTTCTCTGCTTTCTATATGACCAAACAGAATATAACTGTAAAAGCTACTGGCAAAAACTAAACCTAGGATGCCCCTATCAATACTGTAAAATCCACTATGCATATGACGGAGATCACGTCTTCACCCAAAACGTACAGTCTGTACCCTATCAATATCAACTAAATATCCAAGACCCATGGGACCCCCGACGGGCGGACGGGGTAAAAGAAGGACTCTACGCTAGATGGTCAGCTTCATATCCGACTGCTACCCTCTTAATCAAAAGGACACTAGTCCAACAAGAAAACTCCCTCCCTAAAAATATAAAACACCTACAAAATTTAACCTTAGCCATACAATCACAAGAACAGGCCCTACAAGATCAACTACACTCCTCCATACAAGATCAACTACACTCCTCCAACAAAGACCCCTTCTCATGGTTAAAGCTAGTCCTTCAAGGGTTAAACTTAACACGGGCAGCTAACATAACACATCTCCCCCACTGTTTCCTCTGTGCAGCCCTTAAAGAAGCCCCCTTAGTGGCAGTCCCTTTACCTACTGCTTTCAAGGCTACAGCTGGCTCTACAAGCACCTCCCAAAAACCGTTCTTACTCCAAGTCCCACTATACCAAAACCCAGAAAATCCAATCCTTCCTTTCTGCTACTCTGCCCCAAACTCCTCCTGGTGTAATTACACTCAACCGCCCAAGAAAACCCAGACAGCCCCCGTTGCAGGTTATTTCTGGTGTAATAAAACCCTCTTCAAGGTCCTTAACCATGCATCCATCAACCAATCCCTCTGCGTCCCAGTGTCCCTAGTACCTAGCTTAACTCTATATAGCAAAGCAGAAGTGGCTGAACTCACCCTACAATTTAACTCTTCTCCTAATAATCTCCAAAAACGGGCCATCTTCCTTCCCTTAGTCATCGGGATTTCCCTAGCCTCCTCCTTAGTGGCGTCAGGACTTGGAACTGGGGCCCTTGCTTACTCTGTACAATCTACCCGATCTCTAACTGCCCAAATTCAAGAAGCTATAGAGGCGTTGGCTGAAAGTCTAGCCTCTTTACAACGTCAGATCACTTCAGTGGCTCAGGTGGCACACAAAACAGAAGAGCACTAGATCTTCTTACAGCGGAGAAAGGAGGAACATGTCTTTTCTTAGGAGAAGAATGCTGTTATTACATAAACGAGTCAGGCCTAGTTGACACTAACATCCAAACCCTAAACAGGATTAAAACAGAATTAAAGAACTACAACACTCCCTTAACCCCAGGTCCACCTATATGGTTATTACCGGTAGGGCAACAGATGCTCCCATTTCTCATCCCTATACTAATTCTCTGTCTTATCCTATGTTTGGCCCCCCTTTTAATCAAATTTCTCTGAGCCAAAGTTCAAGAGATCACCCGTGTCACCTTCAACCAGATGCTCCTACATCCCTACGTCCAGATGCCAACCATGGACCCTCATGACAACGCCCCCTGACAGCAGGAAGTAGTCGGACAGACAACGACGCCCTCAATCATCATAATCAATAAAAGGTTGGACTGTCTGGACGGAGGGAGAGGGAAACAAAGAACAAAGGGGACTAAGATGGCGTACTTCCGGGTTCTTCATCACCAACCTTTCCCGCACGCGCGAAAATGTAGCCGGTGCCCGGGAAGGTGCAGAGCAACCGGGCATGCGCCAGGTGACATCAATCTGAAGAGACCGAGATTTACACGGCCGCACCTATGGAACGCCCCCCCCCCCGACACGCCCGTGTCCCGCCTATTGCCCTCCCACTCCCAGAAAAGCCGCTCCCGGCAGGCGTGCAGCGTGAACTTCCTCGGCCCCTCCTCATACGCGGACCCAGGAACCTCGCCCAAGAATGCCGGAGTGACTTCCTCAGCCTCCGCTGCCGGAGACTGGTGAACCTCGTCTCCTCTTTCTTTACATTGGCTACGTAATAAAGTTTCCTTTTTATCTTGCTTACTTGCCTTTTTCTCTGGCGCCGGCTCTAGTAGTCGCATAAAGCAAATCATTAACCTCTTAATATTAGTGTCATTATTTTTAGAAATGTTCATTTATAAAAACAAGACTTTTCTCATACTATATTAGAATTTAGAAAAATTAAAACATGTCTTACCGAAAGGGTACACAAGTAATCGGCTCTAAAGAAACGTGATGCATAAACAATCTTCGATCTTTTATTGTGCCTAGGAAACAATTATTTTATATCCCATATTAGTTAAAAATCTAAGAGAATATCCATCTTACTGTACTTACACAAAAAATTTGATACAATTACAGACTTTAAAATTTTCAGTGAATGGATGCTCAATAACTGATAACTATGAAAATAAATTGCTGATTCAGAAATTGATAATGATTATGCACCAAATAACTCACAGTACAAGAATACAACAGAAATCAGTATACATTTAGTCAGCTGATGTTAACCATCATAACTCAAAGGTGTAGCTAATTTCTGATGCAAATACCAAATTTACAATTTAGTCTTTGAAGGTTTAAAAGCTAAGCTTTAGATATTGTTCACTCTCAGTGTATAACTTGTACCTAATTACATCTTCAATAAGTCCACTAGTTGGAAATTGGTTGAATAAACTAGGATACACTGATACTGCCAGATGATCAACTACTCTGTAACCATAAAAAAGAACGAGGAAAATCTCTATATACTCATTAAGGAGTTATCTCCAAATAATTCTTAAGTAAACAACAACCAACAAACAAGGTGGAGAACGGTGTATATACTGTATCTTTTGAGTAAGAAAGGGTAATGAGAATATACATATATGTATTTGCTTATTTTTATTAAAAAGAATCCTGAAAAAAAAAACCACAAAAAAATTACCTACAGAAAGCAAGAGGTGGGTGAATAAAAACTCTAAGTATACCTTTTTGTAGTTCTGATGAATGAACTATGTCATGTTTTATTTATTCAAATGTAAAATTAAATAAGAAAAGACAAATCCTAAAATTGAAAACAAATGGAAAAAAGGAATCTAACTTAACTATCAAACTGGTAACCACATCCAGAAGAATTATTTTGAGTGACATTTGAACACGGTATTTTGACTACACATCCTTAATAATATATGGGTTGAGTATCCCTAATCTGAAAATCCAAAATGCTCCCAAATCTGAAACTTTGAATGCCAACATGAGGCCAGTAGAAAATTCCACATCTGACCTCATGTCATTGATGGGTCACAGTTTAAATTGTCTCATGCAAAAATTATTTAGTATACTGTATAAAATTACATTTAAGTTACATGTATAAGGTGTTTATGAAACTTAAATAAATTTCATGTTTAGACTTGAATCCTAGCCCCAGATATCTCATCATGTATTGTATATGCAAGCATTTTAAAATCTAAAAAAATCTGAAATCTGAAATAGTCCTGGTCCCAAGCATTTCAGATAGGGATACTCAACGTATATACTCTAAGGACAAAAACTGCAAAGAATTCTTACATTTTCCTTAGTAGTTTTATTGTCAGTAGTTCATACTGATATTGTAAATTCAGATTATTATGTATATACTGTAGGACAATGATTCTCAAGAAATAATCGGTGGAATCCTGACTGTGAGATACCTACAACCATTTTAGGGAATCCAAGCTGTCAAAACTGTCTTATTAGTAAGATGTTATGTACGTCCTTTTCACTGTTGGTATCTGTACTGTTGGTGTATTATGATTGCATACTTCAGTGCGTTTCTCAAGAAAATACACTTAAATGATTGAGTTGTGAGCTGTACTAGCTTTTTTTTCATGAAATACCTTTTACTCGAAAGAATAACCAACAAACTATAGTTATTCAGACTTGGGTTTTTGGTAGACGTCTTTTCAAAAATGAATGAAAATAAGCTTGTCAACTACAAGAAAAATAAGTGACAATACTTATTGCCAGGGGAAAAATTCAAGCTTTTAGAGGAAAATTAGAATTTTTGGGAAGCTTGTATCTGGCTTTGTAAGCTTGACAGGTTTCTACTACTTAAACTTTTCTGATCAGTAATGGCATCAATGAAAGCGATTGTTTAATACTGCATAATAAAACTGTCAACTTTCGGAAGATCCACATAACTCAGTGAACTCGTATCTTCCAAATGACCAATGCATAATATTACAAATTTTAACATTAATCAATTTACTTTATAATATGGTAAATATCAATAGATATATTCCACATAAACAAATGCTCTTTTGGGTCCTCAGTAATAAGAGTACAAAGATATCCTCGATTGGACACAGTGGCTCACTTCTGTAATCCCAGCACTCTGGGAGGCCAAGGCAGGTGGATCACCTGAGGTCAGGAGTTCAAGACCAGCCTGGCCAACATGGCGAAACCCCTTCTCTACTAAAAATATAAAAATTAGCCAGGTGTGGTGGCACACACCTGTAATCCCAGCTACTCGGGAGGCTGAGGCAGGAGAATCTCTTGAACCCAGGAGGTGGAAGTTGAGGTCAGCTGAGATCGTGTCACTGCACTCCAGCCTGGGCAACAAGAGCAAAACTCCATCTCAAAAATATAAGAATAAAAAATATGAGGATCAAATAAAGAGTGAATATCTACTGGCTCAAAATAATTCCACAAGCGAGTTATGATAATATTTCATGTAACAGTAGCACTGTTAGAATACATCTTCCATTTACTTCTTTGTAGGACTATGTCAAAATCAATTGCTTCAGAAAGACACGATTTGTCTATGTGCCTTATACTACCTAATGCCATTCTTTCAATACCTTGAGAGGAGTTACATCTTATACAGCCTCAAAAGACAGCTTATCAGGTAATAATACAGTAAAAATTACCCTACCAATTACTTATACATCTCAAAAAAAAAAAAAAAACAAAACCCAGTAAACATTGTTTTAATTTTCAACTCTCTTCAGAATTCTTGTGCACACTAAAGGTTGGAGAACAAGTTGGATGAAAAACAAAAACAAACAAAAAAAACCACAGAAATAAACACAGTTTTCTGGACGTTCAAACCATCCTGTGTTTGTAACTTTCAAATTTCTATCACAAATGGGAGATGAGTTAGAAAATTCCAGATGTTCCTACTTCTTGTGGGATTTACCCTATGTGTTTCAGAACTAAGCGTCTTTAATATAATTATCCTTCACTATATGAACTCTTCCATCTAAACTTAGAAACCAAATATATATAATGAACAAGAGTTACACATGTCATATTTTCAAGCATTCCATGGTAAGAACTTTGGATTTCAGCCTAAACAAGACAGGTGCCAGAGAGTTTTAAGCAGCCAAGTAACATGATCTGACCATTGTGTTAGGATGACTCTGGTTGCAGTGTTGAGAACAGCCTGAAGAAAAGGGGCAAAGCAGGGAGATCAACTAGAAGCTATGATAATGGCTTAATGTCAGTGCTGAGGGTACAGGTGGAAAGAAATGATCAAATTCTTGTTACATTTTTGATGGCAGAACCTACAGAACTTGTTGATGGGTTGGTATAAACTATGAGGAAACAAAAGACTAAAACATTAAGAGTGGTACTGCCCCTTGTTGAGAAACGAAAGACAACTTAAAAAGTAGGTTTAGAGCAGGGATGGAGTCAGGAGTTCAGCACTGGTTACATGTTAACTTTGAGGTGCATATTAGCAATGCAAGTCAAAATGTATTAAGCAGGCAAATAAATGAGTCTGGAGTTCAGGGACAGGTTAAGTCTGCAGTTATAACCGGCAGACAATGAAATTTAGATGGAGAAGAGATGTAAGGACTGAGCCGTGGGGCACTCCTGCTTAGAATAAGGAAAAACAGGCAAAGAAGACAGACAAAGAGTGGCAATGTAGGAGGAGAACCAAGAGAATGTGGTGGTCTGGAGAAGACTGATAACTATGTCAAATGCAACTGAAAGATAGTCAAATGAGGACTGAGAAATGTCCACTGGATTTGGTACCACAGAAATCATTGTGTTATTTAGGAAAGATGGATTTGCTGTAATGCTGGAGGCCAAAAGTCTGACTGGACTCCAAAACCTAAGCTTTAAATATTACACTACCTTTTTACTAAATTCTTATAGCCTTTTAAAAATAAAAAAGTCATTATTTTATCATCATTTCATGCTTTCCAATTACTTCAGCATCATATTAGATATTATAAAGGAAAAGTCCACTTAATAATAAGATACAAATTTAACAAACTACACTGTAAAATATTTTCCAATACACACACCCAAAAGAACTGAGAAAAATAACTAAGAATATTATATACCATACCTATAGAGGGAGAAAAGATATAAATAAAAAGCAAATTTTACCATCTGGAGTGCTTTTTGAAGGCTTTAAGGATTTTTCTTGATTTTCTATTATCCTGTCAAATTCATTTAACAAGTTTCTTTTGATTGGGGGTTCTCCTAAAAAGAAATATTTCATATATGTTTTTAAAGCAAATAATATCAGTTTTATTTCTCAAAAGACTACAGTCCATTTTTCTAAAAGCTAAAGTACATACAACAAATAGTGACCTAATCTTTGAAAGAGAAAAGTCAGTTTTCAATGTCAATTACATTTTTGTTCTGTTTTGACCACTTTAAAACACCACTATTGAATAGGGTCTAGGGATAAACAGATGCTACCAGATACCACGGATAAGCTACTTTTGAAAAACTGACACTGAATATAACTCTAGGTTTACTGGCAATAAGGTCTAACAAAATTTCTTCAAATAAACTTTTTTCTTTTTTTTTTTTTTTTTTGCGGCGGGCAGGGGAGGGGGGCAGCCATTAAACTGAAGGAGGAATTTATTATGTAGATCCTTGAATTAGAGTTAAGAGGCTTTTTAAAATTACCAAATTACATTAAAGTACTAGTAATATAGAAACAATTCTTATTTAAAAGTTCTACAGAGGCTAAGAGGGTAAGATTAAACCATAATTCAAGGTAGGCATTTCCATGTCATGCTGAGATAATATATGATAACAGGTACTTTGCTTTTTGATGCTTTATTACAGGGAATAAATTTGTATAATTTAATAAGTAAAAATGTCCATGCAAGGTTTTAGCAGGTGTTAGATTATTATAAAAGTGGTTTAATTGTTTAACAGTGACCTGTACTGTTCCAGTAACCAGAAGCTGGTTAAGCTATATACTTATGTGAAACAGAAACACCATTGAAAGCATTTACAAGTCTGAGTTATTGTTTTTCTTCCCCCTAGGTAGAAGGTCAATACACTTCAGTATGCACAAGAACAGAATGGGTTGCTATAAATAAAACCATTATTTTCCACAAAAGAATTACAAACATCTTTAAGCATGTACACTTCAGAATTTCACACTAAAGGACAGCAAACAGTTTAAATATTATAAACTTACTACTTTGTCCATAAAGTAAACCCTATATTGAATGTGACCTGGACAACACTTGATTAAGTAAATCTGTATCCACCAAAATGACGTAGGGGCAAAAGACACTTTTTGAATGAGGAGACTAACTTCAGTGTCTCTCTGTAATATGTGAGGTCTAGACAGGAAGAATTCTAATAACCAAAATATTTTTATGAGTCTATAGGTTTTTAAAAAAGGAAATAATTATTAAGATTATCCACTGTAATGTTGGAGTTTTGGCGTTTGCTTTAATTGTAACTAACCAACTGATTCAATTATTTAAGCTTATTACCAGATACACTAATAGAAAAAAACACACACAAAAAAACAAAACCAAATACATATCTAATATAGGTATGTATTAGGTTAACCTAATATAGTCATTTGCCACATAATGACATTTTTGTCAACAAAAGACCACATATGCAATGGTCATCCTGTAAGACTTTAATAGTGGTCCCATAAATTTTTTTTTTTTTTGAGATGGAGTCTTGCTCTGTCACCCAGCTCTGCCTCCAGGGTTCAAGTGATTCTCCTGCCTCAACTTCCCTAGTAGCTGGGATTACAGGTGTGTGCCACCACGCCCAGCTAATTTTTATATTTTTAGTAGAGATGAGGTTTCACCATGTTGGCCAGGCTGGTCTCAAACTCCTGACCTTAGGTGATCCGCCTGCCTCGGCCTCCCAAAGTGCTGGGATTACAGGCATAAGCCACTGCGCCCAGCCCCATAAGATTTTAATACTGTATTTTTACTGTACCTTTACTATGTTCACATACACAAATGCTTGCCAATGTGTTACAATTGCATACAGCATTCAGGACAGTAACACGCTGTATAGGTTTGCAGCCTAGGAGCAATAAGCTACACCACATAGCCTAAGTGTATAGTAGGCTATACCACCTAGGTTTGTGTAAATATACTCTGTGGTGTTCCCACAATGATGAAATCTAACAACGTATTTCTCAGAACATATATCCCTGTCAAATGACACACGACTGTAGTTGAACTAAGTTGTTAGATATATATAAATTTAAAAGGGAAGTTAGAGTAGTCCACATAACATTAAGATCAAGATACTATTTACTAACAATACTGTTTTTAGCTCACTTCCTAAATGAAGAAAAGGAGCAAGCCAACACTTACTAAATACTCCCTGCATACTATGTGTCAAGTTCACTGCTAAGTGCTTTAAATACACTTTTTTTTTTTTTTTTTTTGAGACAGTGTCACTCTGTTGCCCAGGCTGGAGAGCAGTGGTGTGATCTCGGCTCACTGCAACCTCCGCCTCCCAGGTTCAAGTGATTCTCTTGCCTCAGCTTCTGGAGTAGTTGGGATTATAGGTGTGCGCCACCACACCTGGCTAATTTTTTGTATTTTCAGTAAAGACGGGGTTTCACCATGTTGGTCAGGCTGGTCTCAAACTCCTGACCTCAGGTGATCCACCCACCTGGGCTTCCCAAAGTGCTGGGATTACAAGGCGTGAGAGACCACACCCAGCCCTCAAGGAAGGTGTTATTTGCATTTTATAGATAAGGAAACTGAAGTGATGTAAGTAGTGTAACTAAGTAGTATATATTACCCAGTACATGGTATAACCAGAAACCAACTTTTAAAGTTCATATAAGTCAGAATCTGAACTTGCTATGTATATGAAAACAGTTAAGTTAGTATTATGCAGGTTTTGTTAAAAGAGTTTCATATTTTCTAGAGAAACTCAAACTTTTTAACAGTAATTTCTCAATTATTACACTACTAATCTTTTGAAAATACATTAAGAAACCCTTAAAACATGATTTCTTGGCATACAGATTCAGAGATATGAAATCTGTATACCAAGAGTTAGAATCTGTACACAGATACGTAATCTGTGTATCTGTATATCAAACCACACTCCCCCAAACTAACTACGCAAAAATGGCTGAAACCACATACTTAGTTTATAACACTCTTATTAGCATACCAAGTCTACTGAATAAACACTTTAAAAATAGTGATCGGCAACACGAAAGGTAAAAATGAACACTTACCTGCTGAGGTAAGGGCCTCTCCCCTTCTTTTTCCAATTCTTGAATTTGACAAAACCATTTCCTCATTTTGGGGAAATGTAAAAAGAGAGTGTGTGGCATGACTTGGCAGTTCAGAATCTGTCAGTTCATCATCTTCCATAAAAGCTTTAGCAATTTCTACTGCTTCTGTTTCAAAGTAGTTTTCTGAATCTTTGGAGTAAGTAGAACAAACTTCTGTACTTGTTTTCACAGGAACATCAGAAAAAGCTTCAGTTTTACCAATTTCCATTTTTACGTTTTCAGGTGAAGCCTGTTCTTTTCCCAAAACATGAATGTTCTCAACAAGTGAGACTTTGGCTCCTAATACCAACTGTTGTTTGTCTTGTTTAAATTGAGAGAGAGATGGAGAAACTTTAATAGAGTGATTATTTTCTGAAGAATCACCTTCAACATTAAAGTTATTTGATAAATTAAATTCTTTACTGCAGGCTTTTTCCATTTCTGAGTTTACACAGTGCTCTGGGGTTCTCTTATCAACACAAGGAAGTATTTTTGATACATTTTGTCTAGATGTAGGTGAATAGTGAAGACTATGCTCAGTTCTGATTATATCAAATTCCTCTAACATTCCCTTAACTTTGTGTAAGGAACTTTCTGAAATGGAAACGTGCTTTCCACTTGCTGTACTAAATCCAGAGAAAGCAGATGAATTTACCACATTATATGAAAAGTCTTTCTGGGATGATATTAAATGTTTTGGAGTATGTATAGTAGTATTTTCTTCTCTTGTGAGCTGGTCTGAATGTTCATTACTTTTAAACAATACTTTGGAAAAGACTTGCTTGGTACTATCTTCTATTTCAGAAAACACTTGTCTTGCCTTTTGTAATGAAGCATCTGATACCTGGACAGATTTTCCACTTGCTGTGCTAAAAATCCCACAAGTATTTGTAGACGGGACTGACTTAGGAAGCTTCTCTATACTACATTTACGTATATCTGAAGTTTCCAAACTAACATCACAAGGTGACATTTTAGAAACTTGCTCCAATCCAGACATATTTTGGTTATGTTGTAAAATTTCTTCACTTTGAATGTCAGCAAAAACCTTATGTGAATGCATGCTACACTCATCTCTATCTAGAGAGTTATGAAAAATATCCTCTGAATCATCCAATGCCTCGTAACAACGTGCCACAATTTTTGTTTGGCAAATATTTGATTTATTCTCATCGTTTTCCTTAATTACTTTACCAAAACTGTCTGTAAATATCTCTTTCACTTTTTTAATTGTTTCATGTGAAACACAAATGATTTTACCACTGGCTGTACTAAATGCAGGTGGCCCTACCTCAAAATTATTACAATTAGATATGGACAATTTAATGGATGCATCTTTATTTTTGCAGGGTGAAGAGCTAGCCACAAGTTCCTCAACACAAATACCCTCATTTACAGTTTGAGGGTATGTATTTGCATCTTTTACACTGGATATTACTTTGGAAAAACTAGTGTTTTTTTGGTCTTCAACATTCTTCAATACTGGCTCAATACCAGAATCAAGTTTATTTTTTGAGAGATATCCCGAATCATTATATACCTCATCAGAAAGGTAGGAATAGCTATTAGGCATGCTACTGTTATTTAAAGAAGTATCTTGTTTTTCGGAGGGATGATTTTTGTCACTTTCAGCTATAGTATTGTTTGAATTATTTTCATACAAAGAATTTCCTACATAATCTGCAGTATTTATTCTTTCTGGTTGATCATCAAATATTCCTTCTTTAAGCCATTGTTTTGCTTCAAGTAATGAAGTTTGACTCACAGAAGGTTTTCTACCACAACTCGTGTAAAAAGCCAAGGCTGAATTTTCAATGACTGAATAAGGGGACTCATTTGTGTAGCAAGTTGCAGGACTTTTTGCTGTTTCTTTTTCGACATTTTCATGTACTTTAACTTTCAAAAAGATACTTTTTGATGTTTTGAGATTTTCAGTTTGTCTACACAAATTATCACTTAACAGCTTAGGTGGCACCACAGTCTCAATAGAAACAAGGTTTTTATCATTATTGAGATAATTCTGCATTTCTTTACACTTTGGGGCAGTTGTGATCTCAACTGTTTCACATGCTAATTCAAGGTCTTTACAAGCCTCTTTGTACTTTAGGGTCTTTGCCCATTGATGGCTAAAACTGGTGATTTCACTAGTACCTTGCTCTTTTTCATCAAAAAGATCTTTCACTCTGTCCAAAGATTCCTTTGTAATTTTAACTTTTTTCCCACTAGCTGTATGAAAACCCAACAGATTAGGTTCTTTGATCTTTTCATCACCTTGGGATCGTTCCTGGAAGGTCACTAGTTGATTTCCAGTACCAACTGGGACACTTTCTTTCAGTATTTTGTTTTTAACTGTGTCTGTTTCCTCATGACTTAGAATGTCCATTTTGTTCTTTCTTATGTCAGAATGTAATTTAGAATTTAAGGAAAAGTTATGCAATTCTTCTGGTTTCGGATCAAAGAAATTTACAATTTTATTAAATGACTCTTTGGTAACACTAATATTTTTCCCACTTGCAGTCTGAAAAGATATATCAAAAGTCTCAAAATCTTTTATATTTTGCTCTGTTTTAGTAGCAGCTAACTGTTCTTTATTTGAGGTATTACCATGACATGTTTCTTGAGCTTTCACAACTTCCAAAAAAGTTAAATCTGACAAACCTTCTTTAATCTGAGTGTTTCCCTCCTTCATAAACTGGCCAGATAATTTAAGACATATGTTGTGCTGATCAGTAAATGGCAAGTCCTTTTCATCTTTATGAATACAAACAGTATCATTTTTACTTGAATCACTGCCAAGAAATTCTAAGTTACGAGAATTTCTATTGGCAGCAGTATATTTGTTATCTTCATTTTCAGTATTTATCTTGTAATTTTCAGTAATTTCTTCAACAAAAGTCCCAGTAGTCATTTCAATATTATTTTGTAACATCAGTTGGCATTTATTTTTTTCACTTACAATTTTATCATTATGATTTTCTATCTTACACATTGAAACCACAGAATCATGACATTTACTTGAAGATAAACTTATTGGATCTACTTCTGCAGAAGTTTCCTCACTAATATTCTCAATATCACTAAACAGTTTCACAGCTTTTTGCAGAGCTTCAGTAGAAACATTCAGTTTTACGCCATGAGCAGAGTAAAAGCCCCTAAACTCCACTTCATTTTCATCTGTTAAATAACCAGAAGCACTTTTGTTACAGTCATTTTTCAACAAGCCAGCAAACTTTTGTTTAATTCCAACTGTACCTTCAAATTGCTTGCTGCTGTCTACCTGACCAATCGATGGGGCATTCATTGTGACAAGACCAGCATCTCTGTTTTCCTCAGTAGTATTTAAGATAGTCACCTGGTTTTCAGGCACTTCAAATGTATTCTTCTGCAATATGTAGCTTGGTTTTCTAAACTGAGTAAATTCAAACTGACTTCCTGATTCTTCTAATATAGTAGAAAGTTCTGTAATTTCTGCCTTTTGGCTAGGTGTTAAGTTATGGTTTGAATTAAAATCCTGCTTTGAAAATGACATCTGAGGGGTTATATGACTATTTTTATAATCAGAAACAACTACACTACTCTGTAAATGTGCAGATACAGTATTAATTGACTGAGGCTTGCTCAGTTTCTTTTGATTATCTAACGCCAAGGTATTTACAATTTCAACACAAACTAAACTAGTAGGATACTCTTCTTCAATATCTTTGAAGAACATTTTGCTCTTCTTAATGTTATGTTCAGAGAGCTTGATTTCCTTATTTGAAGCTGTTCTGAAGCTACCTCCAAAACTGTGATTTGAAATTGGATCTAAGGGTCCTGCCCATTTGTCCATGCAATCATTATTTTTGTCTGGTATTTTATCTATATTCAAGGACATGTCCGGTTGTAAATCTTGACCTAGAGTCATTTTTAGATGCTGCTTTACACTATTTTTGTTCTCCTCTGCAAGATCATAAACTATATTTGATGAGCCCAAATCTTTCATAATCGACACTTGGGTTGCTTGTTTATCACCTATGTCTGCACATAAAACCATGGTAGAGTTCTTGAAAACGGGTTCGTTTACACAAGTCAAGTCTGTTTCAAGGAGTTCCTTAGTATTTCCTAAAGCAAAATTATTCCTTTCATTAGCTACTTGGAAGACAAAATTATTCTCATTGCCTGAGAAAAGTTCTTCAGAGTCTGGATTGACAGCTATTTTTGGAATTAAAGTAGTTTCTTCTTGATCTTTTTGGATTACTCTTAGATTTGTGTTTTGGTTGAATTGTACCTTTCTTGAAGGTGATGCTACTCTTATGTATTTTTCAGGTGGCAATAGCTCAACATTTTTTGAATTTTCACTTAAAGCACATACATCTTGATTCTTTTCCATGGGAATATTTTTGGTTAGTTCAAAATCAGATTCATAATTGTTACCTTTGAGCTCATCTGACATTTTGTATGATTCTTTGCCTCTACAAATCATGACTAGGTTTGACAGAACATCCTTGGAAGTAGGAGTTAAAATAAGAGTGCTGGCATTTTCATGGTCATATAAAGGACTTTTCTGGGATTGAAAGTCAGTATCACTATATTCTGCTTTTGAATGTTGTACTGGGTGATGTGCTGCAGCCAAGACCTCTTCTTTTATATCTGAAACTTTTCTGCTTTTTGGATCATTTTCATACTGTCCTTCCTGTAGACATGACAGAGAATCAGCCTCTGGGATACTGAATAACTGTAGCTTTTCCTTATTACATTTTGCTTCTTTATAATCAAGATCCTGAGAGATTATTGTATTATTAGAAGAACATGTTTCATTTCTAGAACATTTTCTCAGAATTGTCCCAAAAGAGCTGGTTAAGGACAAAGTTGGTTCTTCAAAATAATTCTGTGAACAACTTCTTTTGACAGAAGAATGAAATAAACCTAAACATAAAAACACAAAGTGACAAAATTAAAGTACCATCAATCACATTCACTAAATATTTTTCACTAAGTTAAAAAGGTAGTGTTTGGGCATGGTGGCTCATGCCTGTAATCTCAGCACTTTTGGGAGGCTGAGGCAGGAAGACTGCTTGAGCCCAGGAGTTCGAGACTAGCCTGGGCAACATAGCGAGACCATAACTCTGAGAAAAATAAAAATTAGCTGGGTGTGGTGGTGTATGCATGTGATGCCAGCTACTCGGGAGGGTGAGGTGCAAGGACTGCTTGACCCCAGGAGGTTGAGGCTACGGTGAGCTGAGATCACACCAGTGCACTCCAGACTAGGTAATAGAATAAGACAGTCTCTAAAAAGTAAAAATAAATAAAAAGGGTAGTGTTCAAAACACAAATTACATGAGAATAAGTGAATGTCAAATTTAAAGCAGAAAGAATCCTAAATATGCTCTATTTTTTAGTTATTACACTTTTTAGCTAAAGATAAATTAGAACTAAGTTTTTTTGTAATAATAGGTACCAACTCAATCAAAATTAGTATCTAGGTCAAGGAAGTAGCTAGCTACCATAAACGAAACTCAAAGTAATTTTTATTGGAAAATAAAATTGAAAAAATTTCATTGCTACTAATACAAGTGTGAACAGAAAAGCAAGGCATAGAAAAAGAATTAGAAAAGTAACAATTTTCTTAATTTTTTCACATTGAAAAAAACAAAACCACAATTTTTAAAAACAGGGTCCATATACTAACAGCCTGAAAGACGACCTAATCTCAATGATAAAGGCAAATGAGCTCAACGGCTCTGTTAAATTTCTTGACCCTCTGAATTTTCTACTAACCAGTTCTTAATTGCATTTTATTTCATCAGTGATCACATTTATTTCATCAGTGATCACATGTATTAGCTCTTTTTTTTTTTTTTTTTTTTGAGACGGAGTCTCGCTCTGTCACCCAGGCTGGAGTGCAGTGGCGTGATCTCAGCTCACTGCAACCTCCATCTCCCAGGTTCAAGTGATTCTCCTGCCTTAGCCTCCAGAGTAGCTGGGATTACAGGCACATGCCACCACATTTGGACAATTTTTATTTTTTTAATAGAGATGGGGTTTTACCATGTTGACCAGGCTGGTCTCGAACTCTTGACCTTAAGTGATCTGCCTGCCTTGGCCTCTCAAAGTGCTGGGATTATAGGCATGAGCCACCGCATCTGGCCTATATTAACTTTTTCATTGGCTTTAACTATGATATGCATAGTATCAAACATTTTCCTCTAAAAATTGAACCCAAACTTCAAACAGTTCTGTACTCTGGTCTCACCAACTCTACTATTCACTGAGCTATTCACTAAAATCTTCTCATAGGGAGATAAAATCACTTTGTAAACATACAGTTTAGTCGCTAAGTGAACAGTTGTAACAACAAAGAGGACAGAGTTACATCGCAGAGATGCCGAAATAGAGCAATAACAGTACGCAATCTTCAAAATATTTAAGAAAATTATGTAACAACAGCAGCAACAAATCATTATTTTAGAACTGGCCTATATTAAATTTAGCTAGTACTTCCTTATTTAATTTTTTTTTTTTTTTTTTTTTTTTTTTTTTTTTTTTTAGGGACAAGGTCTCATTTTGTGGCCCAGGCTGGAGTACACTGGTACAATTTTGGTTCACTGCAGCCTCGTCACTTGGGCTCAAGTGATCCTCCCGTCTGAGCATCCTGAGTAGCTACAACATCAGAAGCATGCCACCATGCCTGGGTATTTTAAATATTTTGTAGAGATGGGGTCTTGCTACATTGCCCAGGGTGTTCTTAAACTCCTGACCACAAGTGATTCTCCTGCCTTAGCCTCCCAAAGTGCTAAGATTACAGGCATTAGCTACTATATCTAGCCTAATTTTTTTAACATGCTTTAGAGAAAAATACATAGTAAATACCACCACATATTTATAGAGTTGTCCAATTTGTGTATAATAAACACTTTTTAAATTAAAGCAGGAATTAGCTAGCCAGCTCTGAATGTTTATGAATTAAAAACTGTCTCAAGTTGTTGGCTGGAATGTAAATTAGTTCAACCATTGTGGAAGACAGTGTGGCAATTCCTCGAAGACTTAGAACCAGAAATACCATCTAACTCAGCAATCTCATTACTGGGTATATACCCAAAGGAATAAAAATCATTCTATTATAAAGGTACATTCACCTGTATGTTCGCTGCAGCACTATTCACAATAGCACAGACATGGAATCAACCCAAATGCCCATCAATGACAGACTGGATAAAGAAAATGTGGAACTATACACCATGGAATACCATGCAGCCATAAAAGGAACAAGATCACGTCCTTTGCAGGGACATGGATGGAGCTGGAAGCCATTATCCTAAACAAACTAATGCAGGAACAGAAAACCAAACATCACATGTTCTCACTTATAAGTGGGAGCTGAACAATGAGAACACACGGACACAGGGAGAGGAATAACACACACTACGGTCTGTCTGGAGGTGGGGTGTGTTGGGGGAGGGAGAGCATCAGGAAAAATAGTTAATACATGTTGGGCTTAATGCTTAGGTGAAGGGTTGACAGGTGCAGCAAACCAACATGGCACACATTTACCTATGTAACAAACCTGCACGTCCTGCACATGTACCCTAGAACTTAAAATAAAATAAAGCTGTCTCAAGAGTGACGGATATATACATACATACTATGCAAACTTATCTACCATGTTTGAGTGATCTGATTCTAAACACTGGTAATTAAAGACCTCAACAGTAACGCATACAGATGATGCCTAAGATTAAATATAAGATATGAAGATTTTAAAAAGCACAAAAAAACACATAAGGAATCATCATCTATAGAACTATATGTATTATTTATCCAAAAAAAAAAAAAAAAAAAGAGAGAGGTACCTGAATTAGCATTTGCAAATGTAAGCGGTGCTTCAAAAGCATTTGCTTCAAATTGGGATGAACAGTTCATTAGTTCTGATTTTTGGTCTTTCGGTATTTTTTTTTCTTGATAAGATGTTTCATCATGTATAGCATAAATAAACTTATTTGTTTTCTTTTTCAAAGTAGATATTAAACCTGCATTCTTCAAAGCTACAGAAGTCTGTGTGGTGGCAGCTGGCCAGCTTCCATTATCAATTGAATTTGGACATAAGGAGTCATCCTTCCGTGAGCAAACAGTATGTATTTCCAGTCCACTTTCAGAGGCTTCAGTTTCTTTTTTAAAGTTTGGATCAGTCATATGACCTGAAAAACTTGCACTGAAAGTCTCTTTAGGTGATTCTCTTATTCTGAATATAGACTTTTTGATACCCTGAAATGAAGAAGCCATTGGAGAAGTTTCAGATATTGCCTGCTTTACTGCAAGAATGTAGTCTCTATGAGATTCAAGATGCTGCTCTTCATCTCTCTTATTTACCACTGTTTCCTCATTTAATGGCTTCTCTGATTTTGGTAGGCTAGAAATATGTGGCAAAGAATTCTCTGAAGTAAGAAAATCTTTCTTTCTTTCATTCTCTGTGTTTAATAGGTCTTTTTCTGAATTAATTTGGTCACAAGAAGAAATATGCAATACAGGTATTTTCTCCATCTGGGTTCCATTTAGACCTGAAAGGGTTAGTTGAGACCATTCGCAGGCCAAAGATGGTACAACATCCTTGGAGATTTTGTCACTTCCACTCTCAAAGGGCTTCTGATTTGCTACATTTGAATCTAACGGATCAGTATCACTTGATTCCATTTCAGGTACAAATGAGTATTTTTCTTTCACTTGGTTTTTAGATTTTTCACATTCATCAGCGTTTGCTTCATGGAAAATTTTTTTCCTAGTCTTGCGAGTTCTTACTTTTTGTAAATTTCCTGTTCTACATTTAGAAAAACATAATGAAAAACTATCTTCTTCAGAGGTATCTACAACTGTTTCATATACTTCATCTTCTAGGACATTTGGCATTGACTTTCCAATGTGGTCTTTGCAGCTATTTACTTTAAATGAATTTCCTAATGTTTTTCCAAATCCTGTTAAAGTATAAAACAGAAGCACATTAACAACATTTTATAAGCCATATAATTTACATTATTCTCACAACCTTTCTCATAGAAACAGTATATGTAGAATATACTAAATATTACATGTCAGTATTTAAAGGGTTATTGTGAGTACTTGGCATTTTATTTTTTGGCTACTCACCCCTTCTCCTGTTCTCCTAGTAAAGCCTGATTCCCCTGATTCCAATGAACCTAAAGCCTTTTATTCACACAACAATCCCTAAAACTCTTTCTTTAGCAGTTCTATACAATTAAAACTCACCTAATCTTACCATATATACAATTAAATATTCTAAGACCTATCAAAACAGATGTTCCAAATCAATTTTGTGGCCATTTAAGGGTAAATCTGATTTTACATATGCATATACATACATACATGATACCACAGGCAAAAACAGATACCAAATCCTACAGTTATACAAACATACACACATACTAAGAAAAGTGCAATAATCCATGACCTGATTAGGTCAACTATGGTATATCTAAACCACATTTACTCTCTAATTAGAAAAAAAAGCTCAGATTTTGTTAATTATATATCTTACTGTCTGTGAAAATTCTCAATAGGCTTTGTTTTTGTGTCACAACCACATATTGAACAGTACTATCTTACACGGTATTTAAATACCGTCATGGAAATCAAATTAGTTTCTCTTTTTTTCCATTGAGACAGAGTCTCACTTTGTCACCCAGGTGGGAGTGCAGTGGCATAAACACAGCTCACTGCAACCTTGACCCCCTGGGCTTAAGCGATCCTCCCACCTCAGCCTCCTGAGTAGCCAGGATCACAGCACATCAAGTTAGTTTCTACTCTCAATACTTTGAGATAAAACACTACTTCAGTAGTCAAGAAAGGAAAAGTAATGTATTTTCTCTTTAAGAAAAGAGGAGCAATCCTTCAATGGTGCCAATTAAAAACAGCAGTTCAGGCTGGGCACGGTGGCTTATGCCCATTTGAGACCAGCCTGGCCAACATGGTGAAATGTCAGCTCTACTAAAAATACAAAAAGTAGTTGGGCGTGGTAGTGCATGCTTGTAATCCCAGCTACTTGGGAAGCTGAGGCATGAAAATCGCCTAAGCACGGGAGGCAGAGGTTGCAGTAAACTGAGATTATGGGTGACAGCACAAGGCTCCATCTCAAAAAAAACCCCAAAACAACAACAACAACAAAAACTATAGTTCAACTAAACAGAGGACTTACCATGACTTGTAGCTTCTCTTTGATTTGTGTTTTCACAGTCTGTCATAGAAGGGATACATCTATCATTTTTCTTCAGACTTTTATCATGGTTAGAAAAATAGCTTTTCACATTCTGCAAAAAGTATAGTTTAAAAATCACTAGTATAAAAACTCTCAGCGCAAATATAGTAGTAGTCCCCCCTTATCCATGGTTTCACTTTTGGTGATTTCAGTTACCTGCAATCAACCTAGGTCCAAAAATTTTTAATGGAAAAATTCCAGAAGTAAGCAATTAATAAGTTTTAAATTGTGTGCCATCCTGAGTAGTGTGATGAAATCTTGCTCCATTAGGATGTGGAAATCTTAGGAAAGGAAAATGGAAATGGAGAAAAAAACATTTGCACCATCTTGCTCCATCCCACTTGGGACATGAATCATCCCTTTGTCCAGCGATAGTATTGAGGCTGTATATGGGACCCACCTGTTAGTCACTTAGTAGTCTTGGTTATCAGATCGGCTATTGTGGTACTACAGTGCTTGTGTTCAAGTCACCCTTATTTTACTTAACAATGGCCCCAAAGCACAAGTGTAATGATGTTGGCAATTCAAATATGCCAGAAAGAAGCCATAAAGTGCTTCCTTTAATTGAAACAGTGAAAGTTCTCGACTTAAGGAAAAAAAAAATGTACTGCGAAATCTATGGTAAGAACAAATGTATCTGTGAGATTGTGAAGAAGAAAGACATATGAGCTGTTTTTCCTGTCACACCTTAAACTGCAAAAGTTATGGCCACACAGTGCACCATAGAAATAAAAAAGGTATTACATTTGTGGGTAGAAAACATGAACAGATTGTTTTGATTGACAGCTACACATTATGCCAGAAAGCATAGAGCCTGTACGAAAACTTCAGTAAGGGATCTCCTGAAACAAATGACACCAAGGCATTTACTGCAAGTAAGGGAATGTTACACAGATTCAAGATTAGGTTTGGACTGAAAAAAATAAAACCTTTTATTTTTATATTCATCTGCTGATGAAGCTGCTGCCACACGAGTACAGAACAAAAAGGTATTTTGAGACAGAGAGACAACATTCACATAACTTTTATTACGGTATTTTGTTATAATTCTTCTATTTTATTATTAGTTCTTGTTAATCTCTTACTATGCCTAATTTATGAATTAAACTTTATCACAGGGTATGTGCTTATAGAAAAAAGATTATAGGTACATATACATAAATACTACACTTTTTTACTTTTATTTTTTTTTATTTTTAATTTTTTTGTTGAGACGGAGTCTCGCTCTATCACCCAGGCTGGAGTGCAGTGGCCGGATCTCAGCTCACTGCAAGCTCCGCCTACCGGGTTCCCGCCATTCTCCTGCCTCAGCCTCCTGAGTAGCTGGGACTACAGGCGCCCGCCACCTCGCCCGGCTAGATTTTTTTTTTTAGTAGAGACGGGGTTTCACCGTGTTAGCCCAGGATGGTCTCGATCTCCTGACCTCGTGATCCGCCCGTATAGGGTTCAGTACTATCTAAGGTTTCAGGCATTCACTGGGGGATATTGGAATATATACCCCATGAATAAGACGGGACTACTGTATATATTGTATATATGCAACTTAAATAGAGAGACAGCAGAGTTTCACAGAAAGGTAAAATCACATATAGGATCAGGTTTAGAGACTTTCTCAAAGGCTTAGATAAATTACAGATTAGGAAATTAAAAATGTAAGATAAATAATTTAACAAGGCATTCCAAAATTGTTAGCAGTGTCAAAAGTCTAATCAATTTGTCATATTTACTTACAGCAGTAGTATCATGAGGAATTAGAGTTTCAGATGCTTCCTCATTTCTGACTGCAAGATAAAAATTCATGTGTATTGTATATTATCACTAGAATGCAAAAACTCATTTTTTGTCAGACATAAAAAAGCACATCTACTATTTGATTACGTGACACATTTGAAACAAAATGAATTGATTCAAGTACTCAAGTATAGTAACTAGAAAGGTCAATCAACACAGTGAATAAACTCTACTTCCTTCCTTTTTACTACTCACAAGGTGGTAAGATATGGCTTAGTGATCATTACTTTATGGTAATACTGTCCACAATGAGTTGGAAAATCAGATGATGCTGTTAGGTTATGACTTAAAAGCTAAAGCTTGGAGACTTTAGCATTCATTTCTATATTACAGCCTAAAGGCATACTGTATGTTAAACACGTCTTTTCAAAATGATTTTATCCATATTATTTCATCTAAGCAACAGAATAGGGTTAATTTACTCCCAGCTAAAGAGGAATCAAAATAGAATGTTATTTTGACAGAATAAACAAAATATAATACTGGTTTGGGAATAAATTAAGCTCGGGCTTTGAGTACAACCTAGTTAATATATACATACACACACACACACACACACTTTATGACTGCACACACACGGGCACACAACGGTTAAGTAAAAACATTTTACAAAACAAACTTTACTGTGTGTAGGACTTCTGGATAAAATACAGGACATTTCATTAAATTTGAATTTCAGATAAACGACGAATAATTTTTTAGTGTTAAGTATGTCTCAAAATTATTCGCTGTTAATCTGAAGTCTAAATTTAACTAGGTATACCGTATTTCTTATTTTCTAAACCCTAACTACATGATGTACTCAGAATTTTCATTACATTTAAAAAGAGCAGATATGACTCACAAAATAAGTTTCACAAGTATTAATAGGTCATAATCTGCAAATTGAGAAACAATGATCTGACCCAGTATCTTCTTAGAAAAAAAAATGTGGCTGAGACGGGCGGATCACTTGAGGTCAGGAGTTCAAGACCACACTGGCCAACCCGGTGAAACCCCCTCTCCACTAAAAACACAAAAATTAGTTGGGTGTGGTGGTGGGTGCCTGTAATCCCAGCTACTCATGAGTCTGAGGCACGAAAACTGCTTGAACCCGGAAGGCAGAGGTTGCAGTGAGCCGAGATGTCACCACTGAACTCCAGCTTGAGCAACAGAGCGAGACTCCGCCTCAAAACAAAAAAAAAAAAAAAAAAGAAAAACAATGCTAATGAATACTTACTTTTTTTCCCATTATTATTCAATCTTTCATCCTTTGCCTATAAACTGTGATGCGTTTGTTTAGATGAACTTCCAAATACTTGTTTGTACTATAATCATATTTATTTACAGATATTTATTTAAACTTACATGTTTATTATCGCATAAAAATAAAAAAGAATGGTCACGGGTGGGTGTGGTGGCTGCTTGAGCTCAGGAATTTGAGACAAGTGTGGGCAACACGGCAGGAACCACCTTTACAAAAAATACAAAAAAAATTAGCCAGGACTGGTAGTACACTGGTGGCATGGTACCTGTAGTCCCAGTTACTTGGAAGGCTAAGAGGTAGAAAGATTAATTGAGCCTGGGAAGTTGAGGCTGCAGTGAACTGCGACTATGCCACTGCACTGCAGCCTGGGCAACACAGAAGAACCTTGTCTCAATTAAAAAAAAAAAAGTCACAACTTTTCAAATACTAAGTCATGATTAGCCAAATCTCAGCTACTCCGAGATTTGTAAGTAGTTTTATAACAGGAAGTTTTTTTTTTTTTGGGGGGGGGGCCGGAGTCTCGCTCTGTCGCATAGGCTGGAGTGCAGTGGTGTGATCTCAGATCACTACAAGTTCCACCTCCCGGGTTCACACCATCCTCCTGCCTCAGCCTCCTGAGTAGCTGGGACTACAGGTGTCTGCCACCACGCCCAGCTAATTTTTTCTATTTTTAGTAGAGACGGGGTTTCACCATGTTAGCCAGGATGGTCTCGATCTCCTGACCTCGTGATCCTCCCGTCTCAGCCTCCCCGTCACCCAGGCTGCAGTGCAGTGGCACAATCTCGGCTCACCGCAACCTCTGTCTCCCAGGTTCAAGCGATTCTCATGCCTCAGCCCCCAAGTAGCTGGGATTATGGGTGTGTGTTCTACCACGTCTGGCTAATTTTTATATTTTTAGTAGAGACAGGGTTTCACCACGTTGTACAGGCTGGTCTCAAACTCCTGGCCTCAGGTGATCTGCCCTTCTCAGCCTCCCAAAGTGTTCATATCACAGGCGTGAGCCACTGCAACCAGCCTACAATAGGAAATATTTCTAGATCCTAGTAACAGAAACTATGGTGAGACTACAAATAGTTTACAGTTTAATGAATGGATAAATTAAATATTGCAGTTTATCACATAGTTGTGTAATTTACACTTGTGGAATTCAAGACCTCAACTCAGTACTACTGGCAATACAGACCTTAGAACACATTTAAGTAGAGAAAACAAAAGCTTATTTAATGCTGCTTTAATGCCCTAATTACCACAATCATCTGTAAAAAAAAAAAATTCAGTCACACCAAATACTGCCTCTTAAATGCTTGTATGGACCAGTAAAGGAATATGTGTAAGCTAGTCTACACTAATCACATCGTACTAAAACACAATGCTTGACCCCAGTGCACAGACTACCACTTAATGTGTTTGCATTTATCCCAATCTACACTTAATAGAATAAAATTATTGTCAACTGCTAACACACTTATCAAAGACATTATCTAATATTTTCTTTTTAACAGAAGTATTAGAGATGACAATTATCAACCTTATCTGCTCTTTCTTGTAAATATACATTTGCTATTATTACCTATGAGCACAGTAGAACTAAGGGTGGGTGGTGTAGCTAAAGAACTTGACCAAGACATATCAGGATCCACCTCAGCTCCCAGACTTTCAGAAATATGTTTTGGAGTCTGACGACCCTGGGAAGAAATAAAAGAGTTTATTTTTTTACAGAAATGCCCTGATCATTAAGGGTATTATTTTTTCATTCACTTTTTATTTCACTTATCGTTTACTGAATGCCTATATGAGGAAGAATGCTAGGTACAGATTTGTAAGTCTCAGGGGAAAGGTATAACGCTATTGTCAAATTCTCAATTACTAAGTCATAAAAATAAACCAGGTAGAATATTTACCTTCACAAACTTTGGTGTATGAAACAAACTCCCACATACCACTGGGGGTAAAAAAGGGGAAAATTGTTAAGTTTTAATTTTATTAACATTTCTAGTATTCTAAGAATAAAAAGCATTGTTTTTAATCATACCTGACTTATCTCTTTGTGGTGTTACACGCGTACACTGTAGAACAACAGGACTAAAATAAAACAAAGCAAATTCCTTAGGTTATTTAAAAAAAAACCGTCAAAAACTAGTTTATCTTATTTTTAAAAGAAGATTCTCATTCATATGAATTGTTGGAACAGTACTTTTAGATATTTTATATTAGTTTTTAAAAAGTAAATCTCTCATGAAGCATTAAGTAATCACCAAGTGATGTTTAAAATGCCAACATATATATACTCACAAATTTCAGCTGCTGGAAACTGTATATTTTAAACTCAAAACTTTGGTAAAGTAGGCCGGGCACAATGGCTCACGCCTGTAATCCCAGCACTTTCAGAGGCCAAGGTGGGTGGATCATGAGGTCAGGAGATCGAGATCATCCTGGCTAACATGGTGAAATCCCATCTCTACTAAAAACACAAAAAATTAGCCAGGCGTGGTGGCGGGCGCCTGTGGTCCCAGCTACTCAGGAGGCTGAGGCAGGAGAATGATGTGAACCCGGGAGGCGGAGCTTGCAGTGAGCAGAGACTGTGCCACTGCACTCCAGCCTGGGTGACAGAGACAGACTCTGTCTGGGAAAAAAAAAAAAAAAAATTGTAAAGTAAATCATATTCTCTCCAAAGATGAAAAGTGCACAATTTATTTTAAATTGATGAAATTCAAGGACTGACTTACTGCTTTTCACAACTGTTATTTTTGTTACTTAAAAAAAAACCACAGAATATACAGAAAACCAGCCAATTCAACATCACAAGAACAACAACTTGCATGTTTCTAACATAAAAAGTATTCTATTAAAGGACTCAACGTAAAAGATTATTTTAAAATATAAGATCTTCCACCAGGCTCTTAGCCAAAATATTAGCATAAAAATCAGATTCATCTTCATAAAACAAATATATGTAGGGAAATGTTACGTTTAAATATTTTAATATAATCGCCTCATCATACCTTTCACTAAGACAGGAATTTAGAAGCGGACAGGTCACATCATCTGCTTGATGCATTTCAGCTTTCACTGTGCGAAGACTTTTATGTCTACTACTGGCAACATTCCTTCCTGAAACAGTACAACATTTCAGTGAGAATGTATATACTCTGGATTATAAATTTTCATTCTTTGGAAGTGTTTAAAAACAAAAAGTCTCATCTATACTGGGAAGAAGAATGTACAGGGAGTTGTCAGAAGAGGTTTTTCTGTTTGCTGATTAAACCCCAAAAAGAATGTCCCAAGCACAGTGGTTTATAATCCCAGGGCTGGCCGGGCGCAGTGGCTCACACCTGTAATCCCAGCACTTTGGGAGGCTGAGACGGGTGGATCATGTGGTCAGGAGATCGAGACCATCCGGGGTAACACGGTGAAACCCCGTCTCCACTAAAAATACAAAAAAATTAGCCAGGCATGGTGGTGGGCACCTGGAGTCCCAGCTACTTGGGAGGCTGAGGCAGGAGAATGGCATGAACCCGGGAGGCGGAGCTTGCAGTGAGCCAAGATAGCGCCACTGCACTCCAGCCTGGATGACAGAGGAAGACTCTGTCTCAAAATAATAATAATCATCATCATCATCATCATCCCAGGGCTTTCGGAGGCTGAGGTGGGAGGATTGCTTGAGGCAGGAGTTCAACACTGAGCCCAGGAGCCTGAGCTATGGTGCATGCCACTGTACTCCAGCCTGGGAAAAAAGCAACATCTCATCTCTTTAAACAAAAAAAGAAAGAAAGAGAAAAAAGGAATAAGGGAAAAGACATTTACTGAAAGCCTACCAACGTACCAGATCTGACCACATCACTTCTGCTAAAAACCTTTCAAGATCTTACTTTTCAAGATTAAGTCAAACTCCATAGTATCAAGGCCTTTCACAATTTACTTATTTTCTTCATTTTAAATTTTTGTAGGTACATAAGAAATACATATATTTATGTGACAATTTACTTCTTAATTTTTATGATGCCATTCTTTTACAGTCTTTTTATCCATACCCAACCATGTGCATATCCTGAAAGAATGTTTTCTTTAATCTCTAGGACTTTGTACAAGCTGTTTCCCCTTCTTTGTTTCTCTTGACCTAGAACAACTCTTTCAGGCTTCCATTTAGAAACTACCTCCTCCAGAAAGCTTTAGTGATCCCTAAGGTAAGATTAACTGTTTGCCCCTCCTACGTGTTCCCTGAAGAGTTTATCATACACTGTTCTTTTCCCCTCTATTAGGCTGTGAGCAATCTGAGGCAGAGATTTTGTCATTTATCACTGTATCCCTAGCAACTAAAAAATGTCTGGTATATTAGTCACTCCTGAAATATTGACTGGAAGAATAAATTTGATATAATTAGACAAAAGTGAGCTGCAGACAGTAATACATAATTTCTATTCTTATTGAACACATCTATTTTCTAAGAAAATAATGTTCAGAGTTTCTAAAGCTATAGGTGAAATCCAATTTACAGTTTTTCAATATTTCTATTTTCTGTATTAAAGTACATTATATTTGACTCTCCAGGGTATTAAGTACTCATACGCTTCCAATAGTTGAAGGTAACTACAAATTTGGCACCTGAGGTACTTATTATTACTCTTAGAAAATAGTTGCTTTGGTTGGTCCTATAATCTCTAACTTAGCTTTTGAGAAAAGTAAGCTCTATCAATGTTACTAAAGTGAAGACCAAATATAAAACTATTTGTAGCAGCATAAATGTCTCATTATATTCTCATTTTTCAAGTTAACATGGACTAGACATAATCATTAATAAAGCAAATGTATGTGTAATTTAAAAACCCCACTTTAACAAAATATCACACGTCCTTTTCTAATGAGATTTTTAAAGATACTAAAAAGTAGCTAATTCTTGAAAGAAAATTGACTTTAAAAAATAAAACAAACAATGAGATACCACTACACACTTATTAGAATGGCTAGAATTCAAAACACTGACACACCAAATGCTGGTGAGTATGTGAGCAACAAGAACTCTCATTTACTGCTGGTGGGAATATAAAATGGAACAGCTACTTCGGAAGACAGCTTGTAGTTTCTTGTAAAACTAAACATACTCTTACTATATGACCCCACAATCGTGCTCTTTGGTGTGAACCAAAATGAGGTGAAAATATGTTCACACAAAAACCTGTTTGTGAATATTTATACCAGCATAATTCATAATTGCCAAAATTTGGAAGCAGCCAAGATGTCCTTCAATAGATGAATGGATAAACAAGCTGTGGTACATCAATACGATGGAGTATTATTCAGCATGAAATCATTAAAAGATATGGAAGAACTTAAACACATATTGCTGTTGGGAACAGGCCCCCAAATCTGGCCATAAACTGGCCATAAACAAAATCTCTGCAGCACTGTGACATGTTCCTGATGGCCATGACACCTATCCTGGAAGGTTGTGCGTTTACTGGAATGAGGGCAAGGAACACCTGGCCCACCCAGGGCGGAAAACCGCTAAAGGCATTCTTTTTTTTTTTTTTTTTTTTTTTTTTTTGAGACGGAGTCTTGCTCTGTTGCCTGGGCTGGAGTGCAGTGGCCGGATCTCAGCTCACTGCAAGCTCCACCTCCCGGGTTTACGCCATTCTCCTGCCTCAGCCTCCCGAGTAGCTGGGACTACAGGCACCAGCCACCTTGCCCGGCTAGCTTTTTGTATTTTTTAGTAGAGACGGGGTTTCACCGTGTTAGCCAGGATGGTCTCGAACTCCTGACCTCGTGATCCGCCCGTCTCGGCCTCCCAAAGTGCTGGGATTACAGGCTTGAGCCAACGCGCCCGGCTAAAGGCATTCTTAAACCACGAACAATGGCATGAAAGATCTGTGCCTTAAGGACACGCTCCTGCTGCAGATAACTAGCCAGACTCATCCTTTTACTTCGGCCCATCCCTTTATTTCCCCTAAGGAATACTTTTAGTTAATCTATAATCTACAGAAACAATGCTTATCACTGGCTTGCAGTCAATAAATGTGTAGGCAAACCTGTGTTCAGGTTCTCAGTTCTGAAGGCTGCTGAGACCCCTGACTTCCCACTCCACACTGCTATGTTTCTGTGCGTGTGTCTTTAATTCCTCTAGCGCCGCTGAGTTAGCGTCTCTACAATGGAGCCGGTCTCAGCATATTGCTAAGTGAAAGAAGCCAGTCTGAAAATGCTATATTCTGTATGACTCCAACTACATGACATTCTGGAAAAGGCAAAACTACACAGACAGTAAAAAGATCAGTGGCTGCCAGGGGCTCAGGAGGAAGGATGGGTGAGCAAGTGGAACTCAAGAGATTTTTAGGGCAGCAAAACTATTCAGCATAATGCCATAATGGTAGATACATGACATTATACATTTGTCAAAATCCATGGAACCATACAAAGGGTGAACTCTAATGTCAACTAAGGAGTTCAGTTAATAATACCACATCCATTTCAGTTCAACAATGAAAAGAAACTCTGCTATTAAAAAAAAAAGTTAAAAAAATGAACTAGGTGAAAAAAAAAGTTAATTACCAAATAAACATTTCACAAATAACCTGAAGATCTCATTAATAAGCTGAAGAATGGTAAGAGAAATGCATATGATTTAATGCAAAACGAAGGGCTGCTGAGAGGCAGAAACAGCGTAATTCCTCATAGAACTTCAGGAATAATTTTTTAAAAAATAATACATTACATGTCAGAACTGAACAAAGCCGGTTGAAAAGCACAGTTTAAGTCCATTACTCTTACTTTTCAATACCGAATCTAAAGTAAATTTAAAAGCAAAAGGTCTCAAGAGACTAGTCAGCAGATTTATGTATTATAGCCTTCAAAGAGTTAACTCCTTTGCAGTGAGTTGAGAGTGGCCTTATTAATTCCTTACTACCTTCCTTGGTTATAGATCAATTCTAGCAGGTTATGATTAAAACATCAGCCATTTGACCTTAGGTATATCTTTCAAGATTCAGCAAAAACTGCTTCATGGAGCTTTTTCCGACCAACTAGAGAGATGGCTGCTCACTTTTCATGCACTTAGTACATGCTCTTATATCACACTAGTGTATTTATTTTTACGGAGGCAACCAAGATGTGCTTACAAGACTGAGTACTTAGATGTGTTTACAAGACATGCTTACAAGACTGAGTACTCAGAGGTCAAAGGACATCTTACTCACAATTTGTATCCTTAATGCTGAGCAGGTTGCCAGGCACAAGTAAGCACTAAGTATTTGTTGAATGGATGACTCCCTTATCCATTTCTATGACTGTTACTACTGTGTTCTAACTATGCTTTGCCCTGTCATTTTTTCCTGTTTTTGAATCCTCCATATCTAGACTACTGTAGAGTCCTATAGTTTTTTTTTTTTTTTTAAAACTGAGTCTCGCTCTGTCGCCCAGGCTGGAGCGCAATGGCGTGATCTCGGCTCACTGCAAGCTCTGCCTCCTGGGTTCACGTCATTCTCCTGCCTCAGCCTCCCGAGTAGCTGGGACTACAGGCGCCCGCCACCACACCCGGCTAATGTTTTGTATTTTTAGTAGAGACGGGGTTTCATCCTGTTAGCCAGGATGCTCTTGATCTGCTGACCTCGTGATCCGCCCGCCTCGGCCTCCCAAAGTGCTGGGATTACAGGCGTGAGCCACCGCGCCCAGCCGTCCCATAGTTTTATCTCCCACATCTACGTTCACTGTTATTACTGTAATTCAGACACTTGTCTCTATCACCTAGACCTTACACATCCCCTAACTGATCTTCCTACCTCCAGCCTTTCTTTTCTATAGGGATCATTCAGGTAGTTTAAAATGTAGACTCATGGGCATCATTTCCAGAAATCACAAATCAAGAGATTCAGAGTGGGGCCTGGAATCTGCCCTTTCAATGAGCACTCTAGAAGATTCTAATGGCACAGGCATGACATTTTGAAAAAGGTTATCTCCAAAGACTGCTGTTTTATCATTAGGCTTTCTAAAGCAAATAATACTAATACTCTGCAAATGTTTACTGAATCCTATGTATACCATTTGGTATCCAATAACATACATGAAAATATTTGCCCATTACCTATATTCTCTTTGTATATGCACTCCCTATTGCCATGAATTTCTTTCAAAGCATTGCTTATGTATGTCTCCTTCACTAGAAGCTCAATGAGAGCAGACAGGAAGTATTTCTCAGAAGCAGAAATGAGCCAAAACCGGAAAGATGAGCACGCAAATTAGCTAGACAAAAAATAGGGAAGAAAGTAAATTGTGGATAGAGGTAACAATATGTATAAAGAGCCAGAGAGCATGGTGGTTTTGGAAACGAAAAGAAATTCAGTAGGAATGAATGGTAAATGAAGATAGGTGAGGGGATGAATATGGCAAGCTGAGCCAAGAGTGTAAATCAGGGGCCTCATCACAAAGGAACTTGAAAGTCGTATCAAGTTTAGATTTTGCTATAAGGACAAAGGGAGGTGATCAAAGGTTTGACACAATAAGTAGCATGATCAAATTTGCATGTGATTTCTCTGCTCAACAACCAACCAAATAAATTCAATTTCTTTAGCTTGGCATTCAATGCCTGTCTTTAGTCTGTCTTTTTGCCTTGTCTATTGGTCCCTTTCAGACACAAAACCACCAAAGCCAGCCTAAATTACTGCTATTTCCTGAACAAACTACATATTCTTCCTCATGTTGTTCCCTCTGCCTAGAACATTATCACTCTACCACATCTTCAAATTTCTTAATCTCACCTATCCTTCAAGGTTCAGCTCAAAGGAGTAATTGCCTAACTCTGCCCAATACTATTTGCTTTTTCTTCTCAACTATCATTATACTTTTTTATATTTTTCTCTTGGTACATACTACATTCAACCTTACACTATACTTTATCTGTGTACTCTTTACTCCCCTTACTACAGATTAATACTCTGAAGGAAAGGGAAAGCTCATTACTTATGTCAAGTAGGTAATAATCATTTGAATGACTGCGTGTACACTCTTATCACATAATTGCTTAGAAACATGCAGCACCTATGCCAGGGAAACTCCTCCCAAATCATGATACTTACAGGATATTGGTAAAATAATCTCTGTCCTCTCTGATAGCCTGAAGAAATATAGTTTAATTAACAGCAAAACAAGTCCTAGGTTTTTTTGACATAAGAAAGACATAATTCAGCAAATCTCAGTTGGCAAACTTATCAAAGGAGGGATGAAAAAGAACATTTACTAAGTACCTACATTAATTAATTTAATCCAAACCTATGAGACATTATTTTCATCGTCTCCATTTTTCGAGTGAGGAAAGTGAGGCCAGAGAGACTGATTTGCCCAGCATGATACAATTAATGAATGAGCTAAGATTTTAACATAGGTTTGCCTGAATTCCTATAGTTCTCCCCAGTCTACCATACCGCATTACTTACCTAAGTCTAATCTGAATGTATCTAATTCTTTTACAGGAGATTGGTACAGTGGCAGAGTCAGTCCTTGCTCTTTGAATATTATTGGAGTTGAAGCCAGCTGATTATAAGAGGGTTTCCTTTGTGGAGTTTTAAATAGGTTTGGTTCATAATTGTTGTTTTTATGTTCAGAGTCTTCTGCAGGTTCAGAATTATAGGGTGCAGCTTCTGAAGAAAGTTCTTCAAACCAATTAAGACTTATTGGTCCTAAATCTATTAAAAAAAAAAATCCCACCTTAGTTTTAACCAGTGACAGACAGACAAATTTATGACCCAGAACACTTAAAGATCGTAATAAGGAAAAAAATGCTTAAGATCTTGACTATGGACTACTTTTGTTAAGGCATATTAATTAAACAAGATCATTAATCCATTCTCTTGCGAATCTATAGAAAGGTGTAACAAGAGTTCATAAAAGTGACAAGATGGCATTTAACTATATTATTAAAAGCTGTATATATTAGCTTTTATTTTCATTTAATTAAATTTTATTTATTTTCTTATTATTCACGGTTCGGAATCAAAAACTATTCACATTAAGAATACATTCCACAGATAAAATTCAGCCGGGTGCGGTGACTCACACCTGTAATCCCAACACTTTGGGAGGCCAAGGCGGGCATATCAGGAGGTCAGGAGATGGAGACCAACCTTGCTAACACGTTGAAACTCCGTCTTTACTAAAAATACAAAAAAAATTAGCTTAGCATGGTGGTGGACGCCTGTAGTCCCAGCTACTAGGGAGGCTGAGGCAGGAGAATGGCGTGAACCCGGGAGGTGGAGCTTGCAGTGAGCCGAGATCACCTCACTGCATTCCAGCCTGGGCAACAGAACAACACTCCGTCTCAAAAAAGAAAAAAAAAAAAAAGAATACATTCCACAGATAAAATTCAAATAATTCTGAAGAGTACACAAGATGTGGCAAATCTACAGGGATGAGGAGCATGCGGACTCTCACATAACATGGGAAGTCTCTCTTAAAGGGAAATGACAAATTTGTATTATGAGCTATCCATCCTCTACCATTACAGTTCCAAACTACTTTCATAATAACACTATGGAATCATTTCCCCTTTTCATGATGCTGACATTTGTATCAACAGTGCAAAGATGATGCTGGATAAAACTGCTGGCATATTTGCATGAGTTACGACAGTGGCACCAAACTAACACTAGAGTCATTATATTCCTTAACACTGCGTGTCCTTATTAAAAAAATAATAATAATGCCAGTTTAACATAAGAATGTCCTAATGAAGCAGTAAAAATTAATCTTAAGGCTCAATGCTTCAGCACTTCCTTTAATAATCTGACAAAATAGGAAGCATACATAAAGCATTTCTGAATGCTAAAGTACAATAGCATCTAGAAAAGCACTCATGTATTGAGCTGTGATCTGAACGAGCAATTTTTTCAATGAAAAGTCATTTTTACTTGAAAGGACGGCTAAGTTATTTCAACTTAAATAATTTGGTAGACATTTTCTCACAAATCAATGAAGTGAGCTTGTTGCTGCAAGGAAATCAGAGTTTGCTGCCAATGACAAAATATGAACTTTCAAATGAAAATTAGAATTTCCAGTGGCTCATTTCTACCCAATCTTAAAAGACTTCTCTGAGATCCATGGTGATGTTAATGAATGTCACTTTTAAAATACTGTTTAATGCAATGTATTAATATCTGGAAACTTTGTATAATTCAGAATGCCACTATCTTCCAAATAATCACTGCACGATGTTGCACCATGGAAAGACCTATGGTATATTTATTAGATCTTTGAAAAATCTATGCAAAGTACAAGGAAAAATACCAAGTAACTGAAGACTATTAAAATACTCCTTTTTTCAACTATCTAGCTGTGTGAGGTTAATTTTTTTCATATACTTCTACCAAAATAACAGATTTGACTCAGATAAGTGAATCCAGCTATCTCTATTTAGCCAGACATTAAAGAGAACTGCAAAAACGTAAAATTTATTCCACTCGTTTTCAAAAAGTTTTTTTTTCCTAAGAATGTTGTGGTAACATGCAATGGGTTAGCTTTCATTATTTTTAAGTAAGTTAATAACTTTCAATTCTTGGTTTTTTTTTTTTTTAAACAGAGTCATGCTATGTGGCCAGGCTGGAGTGCAGTGACCCGATCCTGGCTCACTGCAACCTTTGCCTCAGGGGTTCAAGCGATTCTCCTGCCTCTGCCTCCTGAGTAGCTGGGATTACAGGCACGGGCCACCACGCCCAGCAAATTTTTTGTATTTTTAGTAGAGACAGGGTTTCACCATGTTGGCCAGGCTGGTCTTGAACTCCTGGCGTCAAGTGATCCGCCCACCTCGGCCTCCCAAAGTGCTGGGATTACAGGCGTGAGCCTAAATTCTTAGTTTTAAATTTCTAATATGGTAAGCTACATAAACAAAAGGACTCCGGGGGTCCTAGATCATTTTTAAGAGTATAAGGAGTACCGAAACCAAAAACTTAGACAACTTCTGCCATAAAGTCACATTAATGCTTCTGATTTATTAGTAATTCTTCCTAATGCTAGTCAAGGGGCCAGTTTCCTCTTTATCCACTAAAGGCTGTATATTTATCATCTGGTTGACCTGCAAACGATGATTATGTTGTTAACTGGATTTATGCATACATAAGGAACAGTTTATGGTTCTAAGCAAAACTGTGACGTATTGGGTTTTTAGCAAGCATTTTTTAGAAAACAATTTCTCGGTGTTATTTATAAAGTTATATAAAAATTTTCAATACCTGCTTTGTTGCAGCGTGTCTTAAAAATTTCAAAAAATGTTGGCCTCTCTTTGGATCCAATAGACATTTTTACCTACAATATTCCTCCAACGCTTGGTAAATAAGTCTACAAAACAGAAGACCAAAATGCACTTACACGGGGATGCATTCCTTAATATGTGACCGCGGTAAAAATCAGAAGCGCTGGGAAATTTGTCTGAATTCTAATTCAGTCCCAACTCCTGGAACGGTAACAGCTTACTGTGAGGTTGGGAACATTTTACAGTTGTGCGGTCCAAACAGATGCCACTAGCCACATGAAGCACTCCGAAACGTGGCTAGTGCGACTAGAGAAGAGGATTCTCATACGATTTAGTTTCAATCACGCTAAGCAGTGACGCGTAGCTAGTGGGGACAGAGGGCTCCTGTTAGAGAACAACGCCGCCTGGTAATTCCCGTCAGCATGTCTTCGGAATACATCGATTACCCGGGGCTTGAGTAAGGCAGATGCAGGATGCCCAGCAGCTGTAAACACTTCCCCCACACAGCAATATCCGTTAAAGTGATCGTGTTTCCAATTAAAGAAATTTCAGATGGCGACACCTGGGACAGCTGGGAGGGAGGTAAGCCTTTGAGCGCAAGGCGGAGCCCAAAGGCCGGGCTGGAGGCGGGAAATGGAGACCCAGGGAAGGGGCGGGGCTCGAATTTGGCAAAAACTTGCCTTCGGGACAAGGACCTTTCCCTCAGGCAAGAGTGGGGGTTGGCAAAGACAAAAGGGCAAGAGGCCGCGGCTGCGACCCGGGGCGTGAGGCGCTCCCCCGCCACGCTGGACTGGGACTGCGGAAGACGCGCCCGTCTCCACCCCCCACCACCACTAACCCGCTCCAGAGGTGCAGCTCTTTTTTGGCCGGAGTAGACTGACAAAAACCGCGCCGGTCACAAATCTGTCCCCTCAGGCTTCTCCCGGCGGCGACCCACCGCCGCAAAAGAGACCCGACGCGCAGCAGAGCCACAGCACTTCCACCTCTGCCGCCTGGTTTCAGAAGCTCGCGCCACAAGCCCGCGCTGGCCACGTGACGCGGCACGCAGCACACGCACAGCCCGGAAGTCAGGCCTGGCTGGGCGGCGCGGGTGTTTCTCAGTGTGGCGAAAGTTAATTCCTTGTCAGGCATCACAACCGTCAGTATCGGACCGAATAAAGCGGGAGCTGGAGTGTGTGTTCTCTTCTCGCTGACTCTTAAGAGTCCCAGACCACCCTGCTTGGAGGGGCCGCCCCTATGCCTACTCCAAGTCCCCCATCCCTTTCTTTTTGCTCTAGGTCATGTTTGGGTGGGCGCCTTCGGCACACGACCTGGGACCTTTGAAAGACCTTTGTTCTGACCTTAAAAGAGATGTTCTCTCAAGACCTGTTCCCTAAAGAAGGCCGATCTTACAAAAGCTTAGAGTGGTCGGTGTGTGGTTGTGGATGACTTCACTTCATGGTAGTGGGCGGGGCTGTTATTTGAAATCAGAGGATTTTAGTTACAGTAGCTGTGCTGCTATTGGGTAGCAGGTGTTCAAGACCTCCGAGCCCGTTTCCTTGCTCGAAAAATTGTGAAACCCATCTTAACTCGCTCATGAAGTGTTAGGTACCTCGCTCCGCAGGCCTTGGTAGTATCTTTTGCATTCTTTTTTTTTTTTTTTTTTTATCGAGACGGAGTTTCGCTCTTGCTGCCCACGCTGGCGTGCAATGGCGCGATCTCGGCTCACCGTAACTTCCGCTTCTCGGGATCAAGCGATTCTCCTGCCTCAGCCTCCCAAGCAGCTGGGACTACAGGCATGCGCCACCACGCCCGGCTAATTCTGTATTTTTAGTAGAGAGTGGGTTTCTCCATGTTGGTCAGGCTGGTCTCGAACTCCTGATCTCAGGTGATCCGCCTACCTCGGCCTCCCAAACCGCTGGGATTACAGGCGTGAGCCACTGCGCCCGACCCATCTTTTTCATTCTTAGGATTCGGATCACCTGTGAGATGGGAGAATCGCTTGAACCCAGGAGGTGGAGGTTGCAGTGAGCCGAGATCATGTCACTGCACTCCCGCCTGGGAGACAGAGCCGGGAGACCCCATTTCAAACAAGCAAACAAACAAAAACCCCCAAAACCATTGTTTCCTAAAAATTGTATATATTTAATGTTCATACATGATATTTTGATATATGTTCATAGTGAGATGATTACCACAGTCAAGCAATTAACATATCCATCTCTTCACAAAATTACCTTTCTTTTGTGTGCGGTGGGAGGACCTGAAATCTCTCTTTGAAAATTTCCAGTATAAAATACAGTACCATAGTCATTACACTGTAAATTAGATCTCTAGACTCATTCATTCTACCTAACTGTAACATTTTAGGCTCTGACCAGTCTCTCTCCATCCCTCCCAACTTCCTGTCCCTGGTAACCACCATTCTACTTTCTGCTTCTATATATTTGACTTTTTCAGATTCCACATATCAGTGAGTTTATGCAGTAGTGTTCTATCTGGCTTATTTCACTTAGCATAATGTCCCCCAGTTTCACCCATGTTGTTGCAAATGGCAGGATCTCCTGCTTTTGTTTGTTTGTTTGTTTTTTGAGATGGAGTCTTGTTCTCTCTGTTGTCCAGACTGGAGTGCAGTGGTGTGATCTTAGCTCACTGCAACCTTCGCCTCCCGGCTTCAGGCGATTCTCCAGCCTCAACCTCCCGAGTAGCTGGGATTACAGGAGCGTGCCACCACACCCGGCTGATTTTCGTATTTTTATTAGAGGCAGGGTTTCACCATGTTCGCCAGGTTAGTCTCGAACTCCTGACCTCAGGTGAATCCACCTGCCTTGGCCTCCTAAGCTGCTGGGATTACAGGTGAGAGCAACTGCGCCCGGCCAGGATCTCCTGTTTTAAGACTGAATAATATTCCATTGTATAAATACGTGCCACAATTTCTCTATCCATTCATCTGTTAACAGACACTTAGGTTGTTTCCATAACTTGGCTAATGTGGGTAATGCTACAACAAACAAGGAAGTGAAGATATCTCTTCAGGATATTGATTTCATTTCCTTTGGGTAAATACCCAGTGGTGGGATTGCTGGATTATCTGGTACTTCTATTTACTTTTTTTATGGAACCTCCATACTGTTGTCCATAATGGCTGTACCTTAAAATATTACCTAATATTACCACATTACCTTACAAAGGATCTTTAGAATGGTCACTACAGGAATATATGAATTAATCATTAATTAAAGCAAATGTGTGAATAAGCTGGAAATGAAAAACAGCTTTGAAAAAAAGATTCCCTGAGCAGTGAATTGAAGAGGTAGGGAAAAGCAATTGGGTAGGAATCAGGTGGCAATTAGACATCTGTAGCTAGAGCTTCTCTTTCTCAATCAGGGTAATAGGCGGCAGCTCCCATTAGAATCTGAAATAAATGGAGAAGCCAGGAATGAATCTGAACCAACCTAATTAGGAGAAAGAAGGGGCGGATGAAGGAGGAAGGCAAAATAAGGACACAAACAAACTGGCTAGGGTATTAGGCTGCGCCTTAGCACCTGCTGGGCGGATGGAGCGCTTTGTCCGTGTTCCCTATGGCTTGTACCAGGGTTATGGGAACACAGTGCCTTTGGGCCAGCCTGGACTCTCAGGGCACAAACAGCCCGACTGGAGGCAAAATATGGGTCCCCCCACTTTTCTGGCCAGGCCAGGGCTGCTGGTGCCCGCGAACGCCCCTGACTACTGCATGGACCCTTACAAGAGGGCGCAGCTTAAGGCCATTCTGTCCCAGATGAACCCCAGCCTGAGCCCGCGGCTGTGCAAGCCCAACACCAAGGAGGTGGGCGTGCAGGTGAGCCCGCGGGTGGACAAGGCTGTGCAGTGCTCGCTGGGGCCTCGCACCCTCAGCAGCTGCTCCCCCTGGGACGGCAGAGATCCCCGGGAGTCCCTGCCAGCTTGCGGGGTCACTTCGCCCGGCACCGACCGCAAGAGCTTGATCCGCCTGCGGAGAGACGGGGACCACGCGGAGAGCAAGGCGCTCCCGGGCCCTGAGGAGGCCAGCCAGCCGCAGCCATCACCACCGAGGTCAGAAGCTGACAGGCAGGAGGAACCTGGGCAGCCGGAGGAATCGGGGGAGAAAGACGCCCTGTCCCCTCAGGAAACGAAGAGCAAGCAGGTGCCTGGAGACGCCGCCACCGAGCCTCTCCGGAGGCCCAACTTCCAGGTGGATCCTCTCTTCCCTCCTCCTAGTCCTCGACCTGCCCCATCCTCTCCCTCCTTCTCCATCTACGGGGGCAATAAGAGCAAAATCTTCTCTCTCTTCTTCCATGTACTTGGTGAAGGAGAGGGAGCTCTGAAAATATGCATTTCACGTGGCATGTATGTTTGGTAAGTTTTGGGTAAAATAAGTGCCAACCCAACTAAGCCTGTGAAAACCAACAGTCTGGCAACTACTGCTACTGGGGAATTTGGAGACGAAGAAGGGCTTCGAGTCTGTGATATCTGAAATCAGACTTTGGTTTTGGGAAGATTGTGCCGGTAGCACTGTGGAAAATGGATTGGAAAAGTACCAACGACGGCAGCAAAAAGAATCCCAGAGTAATCTTTATGAGAGATGAGCTACTGAATTAATACAGTAGTCTTGAGAACAGATATAAGTGAGGTTAAAGAAGTCATTTTTTTCTTATACAAAGTCATAAAGAAGAATCTGGCTTTTTTCCCCTTGCATGATGGTAAAGTACTTTTCTTCTTTACTTTCAGTTTTTGGAACCAAAATATGGCTATTTTCACTGTAAAGATTGTAAGACCAGGTGGGAGAGTGCTTACGTGTGGTGCATTTCTGGAACGAACAAGGTAAGTAAAATGAGGAGGAGGTGAGAGGACGATGGGGTGGGCACAGATGTTAAGCGAGGAAGAATCTGATTCCTGAGGGAGCATGACTGTCACAGTCTTGTCTTGATCTTGGTGGCATCCCCAGTGCCAGGTGTACCGGAAGTGCTCAGTGAACGAATGGAACTGAATCGGACCTGAGTTTCCAAATCATACTCTGGCGTTATAGTTGACAAAAATGTCAGGTTACTTAGATGAGCTTTCGTCCTTGTGTACACTGGAAGTTTTTGTAACCGTTTTTTAGTTGGTATGCTTGGAATAGGTCTGGGCCTTAGCGCTAGGAAATTTCCACTGTTTGTCCACAAGGTGGAGCAATAAGTGAAAAAACTTACTGTAAAGATTGGCCTGTAAGAGACCTAGGCTACGCCTAAGGTTTCTTTGCCCCCTTCCTAATTTAATTGCCAACATATTAGGACTGGAAAAGACTTCATATTAAATTCTGCATTTCTTTATCTTCATGAATCCCGTAGGCTGTGGTCATTAGAGACCCTTATTTGAGACTGAGAACAGCAGGCTGCCCCTAAGGCCTCCTCTTCTTTTCCTTGCCCTGTGCAACTCGTTTTGCAACAGTCTACATGGCCCGATGTTATTGCATTTGAGTGTGAACGCCCTGTGCTATCGCATGTTTAGAAATTGCCTTACTGGCTAAAGGACTGTGGAGAGAGAGGGCAAAGAGGCCTTGAGTTCCGGATGAAAACCTGACTTCTCACACTAGCTGTTTACTAGAGACCTAGAGAGGGAATAGGTTTTTAAAATTGAAGTTGAATTTACTTCCTTCTCTTGCCAGAAGAAAAACGAGTTTAATTCAAACATTCATTCCAAGGCACTAGGATACAAAGAACAAAACATAGAACTCGTTCTCAAGGAATTTATTTTGATAGAAGTGATGGAAACAAAATGTAATTTGGTAATACGTGCAGTAGCATCCTTCATATGGAAGCAGCACAGAGATAGCACAGGAAGGAGGGGATTAGCCCTGTCTGAGGGAAGACAGCTTGATGTCCAAGCAGGATTTTAAAGAATAAATAGGAGGAAGAGTTCACCAAGCAAGGCAGGGAGAAAATGTGCACAGGAAATTGCACAAAACCTTGAAAGCAGGTGGTATTGATAGGTAACCACAAGTAATTTAAAGTTTAAGCCGGGAAATACTGAAAAATGAAACATGTAAGAGCTAAAAGACAAGGACAAAAAGTATGACGGCCACTTCCCATTGAGTATCTACCATGGTACTTGGTGTACATTATTAGGGAGTTTTCAGAACTAGGGAAAAAGTAAGTATTAATAATGGTATTCCAGTTGGGTGCAGTGGCTCAGGCTTGTAATCCCAGCACTTTGGGAGGCCGAAGCGGGTGGATCATTTAAGGCCAGGAGTTCCAGACCAGCCTGGCCAACATGGCAAAAACCAGTCTCTACTAAAAATACAATAAATTAGCCAGGTGTGGTGGTGGGCACCTGTAATCCCAGCTACTTGGGAGGGTGAGGCAGGAGAATCGCTTGAACCCAGGAGGTGGAGGTTATTATTCCAATTTTACCGGTAAGGAAAATTAGATTCAAAGAAAAAGTGATTAGTAAGAACTAGTATACCTTGAAACCTCAAGGGTAGAGGTTGGTAAAAGCAAGATACAAGGCAAGGGAATGGATTACTTAAATTAAGAACTGGGAGCATCTGCAGGGTGTGGGTATGTATAAAAGCTTGTATTTTGAAAAAAACATATTTCTCTTTAGGTTTATTTCAAACAACTCTGTTGTAAGTGCCAAAAGAGTTTTAACCCTTATCGAGTAGAAGCAATCCAATGTCAGGTGAGCATATGGAACACTTCCATTGTGTCTATAATGTTTCATTCCTAAAATGAAGCCTCTGTGACAAAATGTTAGGATTTGATATAGCTGGATATTGGTATAGGAGTGTTCTGTATGTTTGAAATGTTATATTTTAGAAAAATGGAAGCATAAGTTCTAGTTTGCATCTTTTTGGAAGGGAAAGGGGAAGATTCACTATTTCAAGTTGGCTTATGGGGTGTGTGTGTTTGTCCTCTGACACCCTGGGCATAGTTAGAATGTAGTAATGTAAAAGGTAACCGCTATTAATTGTTTACTACATGCCACATTTTGAGATAGTGCTTTACATGCATTACCTCCTGTCATCTAATATTTGTGGGAGATGTTTTTTCCATTTTATAGATCTGAAAGCTAAGTTCAAAAATAATTTTCCCAAGTTTAGATGGATAGTATCAGAGCTCTGACTGGATTCTATGGTGTCTCCAATGTTTAGAAATTAACAGAATTGGGTGAGATCCTTAACTTGCTTTTTGTAATCAATATGTTTTTAAATCTAAGTACTTAGTTAACAATATTTCTTCTTTTCCTATAATTAGTAGAAATAAATGGGCCGAGGGTGGTGGCTCACGCCTGTAATCCCAGCACTTTGGGAGGCCGAGGTGGGCGGATCACAAGGTCAGGAGTTTGAGACCAGCCTTGCCAATATGATGAAACTCTGTCTCTACTAAAAATACAAAAATTAGCCGGGCATGGTGGCAGGCACCTATAGCCCCAGCTACTCAGGAAGCTGAGGCAGAAAAATCTCTTGAACACGGGAGGTGGAGGTTGCAGTGAGCCAAGATGGTGCCACTGCACTCCAGCCTGGGTGACGGAGCAAGACTCCATCTCAAAAATAAATAAATAAATAAATAAAAATATGATATTTTGAAAACTAGCTTATAAGTGATTCATCCTCTGATTTTCTAGTCTGACATTCTCAGTCTGATGTTCGATATAACTACTTATTAAACTGGGTTTAAATGTATTTTCTTTTTACTCCACCCCTTTTTCTTTTCTCTTGTGTTCACTTGAATTTCTTTTAATATTTCATTTTCCTTTCTATCATTTTTTAATGTCCTTTTGATGGTTACCATAGAAAAAACATGACTGTCTGACTTGTCAAAGTCTAAATTGTTAATCTTGCCTTTTTTTTTTGAGACAATCTTGCCGTGTCGCCCAGGCTGGAGTGCAGTGGTGCAGGTGCAATCTTGGTTCACTACAAGCTCCGCCTGCTGGGTTCAAGTGATTCTCCTCCCTCAGCCTCCCAAGTAGCTGGGACTATAGGCGCCCGCCACCACCACGCCTGGCTAATTTTTGCATTTTTAGTAGAGACAGGGTTTCACTATGTTGGCCAGGCTGGTCTCAAACTCCTGACCTCATGATCCACATGCCTCAGCCTCCCAAAGTGCTGGGATTACAGGCGTGAGCCACTGCACTCGGCCTAATCTTGCCTTTCACAGACAATGCAATGACTCTAACTACATCCTGACTTACATGCTATTATTGTATACTTATTTTACTTATATTTAAAATTTTATAAGATTATTGTGTATATTCATTTAGTTTTAGCTACACATTATTTCTGTTATTCTTTGTATCTTCTTGTTTCTAGGGCCACTTTCCTTTGACTTGAACTTTAATGTTTTCCATAGTATTGGTCTGGAGGTGACAAATTCTATTTTGTCTGGATATCTTTTTTTTTTTTTTTTTTTTTTTTTGAGATAGAGTCTTGCTCTATCGCCCAGGCTGGAGTGGCATGATCGCGGCTCACTGCAACCTCTGCCTCCTGGGTTCAAGTGATTCTCCTGCCTCAGCCTTCCCAGTACCTGGGACTACAGGCGCATGCCACCACGCCCGGCTAATTTTTGTATTTTTAGTATAGACGGGGTTTCTCCATGTTGGCCAGGCTTGTCTCGAACTCCTGACCTCAGGTTATCCACCTGCCTCGGCCTCCCAAAGTGCTGGGATTATAGGCGTGAACCATGACGCCCAGCCTTGGATACCTTTTTTTTTTTTTTTTTTTTTTTTTGAGACAGAGTCTCGCTCTGTCGCCCAGGCTGGAGTGCAGTGGCCGGATCTCAGCTCACTGCAAGCTTCGCCTCTCGGGTTTACACCATTCTCCTGCCTCAGCCTCCTGAGTAGCTGGGACTACAGGCGCCCGCCACCTCGCCCGGCTAGTTTTTTGTATTTTTTAGTAGAGACGGGGTTTCACCGTGTTAGCCAGGATGGTCTCCAACTCCTGACCTCGTGATCCGCCCGTCTCGGCCTCCCAAAGTGCTGGGATTACAGGCGTGAGCCACCGCGCCCGGCCTGGATACCTTTTTAAGAGATATTTTCACTGGGCATAGAATTTCTAGGTTGGAAACAGTTCTTTCTGCCCTTTTAGGATCTGAATTTCATTGTTTCTGTGAAACAGTATAGGTCTTACTGCTTCTCTTTTGAAGTAATCTCCTCTTCTCTTTCCCCTTGTTAAATTTGCTTACTTCTCTTTGCCTTGGTTTTTCAGCAGTTTTACAATGATATGCCTAGTTGTAGTTTCTTTGTAATTGTCCTGCTTGAGTTTCATAGTGTTTCTTGAAACTGCAGCTTAAAGATTTTCAGTACTTTTGGGAAATTATCAACTGTTACCTTTTCAAATGTTACTTCTGCTCCTATTTCTTCTTTCTTCCGATTACTTATACTAGACCTTTGCACCATGTTTCTTTCGGTCTCTTATGTGCTTATCTATATTTTTCCATGCTTTTAGCTATTCTTGCTTTAGGCTGAATATTGTCCACTAAACCATCTTCCATTTGTATTTCTCATCTCGGCTCTTTTTAATCTGTGATTAAAACATCCATTGAACTATTGATTTTATTTGTTGTATTTTTCTGTTCTAGAATTTTTTTTCTTTAGAAGAAAACTTCAATTTTTCTGCTGGAAATATTAGTTTTATTTCCTTGAACATATTAGCACTTAGTGATTTTAAAATCTGTGTCACAGAACTCCATTAACTCAATACCCTGTGAGTCTATTGCTTTCCTCTTGGCTTTCACGCATGTTGTTCTGTCTCCTCATTTACAGTACCTGGTTATTTTTGATTGAGTGCTAGCTATCACATGTGAAAAATCTATAGTGAGAGTAAACGGTCCCAGACATCAAGCGCTCACCTATTTCTGGGTTTTCATTTCTAATGCTCTGATAATTTCTCAGTGATCTGAACAGTTATTTTTAGCTCAGCGTTTGTAGTCATCCAGGAGACTTGGTTAGAATTACCTAATCCAGCATTTCCAGAAGCAGAAGTGTACCTTTAGGGTAAATCCTTATTTTATTGAGCCTTTCTTTGTAAGGATGTTGTGAGAATTAAATGAATTCATATATATAAACTGCTTAAGAGAGTGCTAGGCACATAGTAAACACCATGTGAGTATTGCTTGTTAGAATTTTCTTATAAGGAGGCATATTCTTCAACAGAACAGTTTGATTAAATCATGTTTAAGACTGCAATTAGAATAATAAAAATGTCTGTTTTCACAATATAAAAAGGTACATCTTGGCCAGGCATGGTGGCTCACGCCTGTATTCCCAGCACTTTGGGAGGCCAAGGCGGACGGATCACCTTAGGTCAGGCGTTCAAGACCAGCGTGGCCAACATGGTGAAACCCCATCTCTACTAAAAGATACAAAAATTAGCTGGGCCTAGTGGCGAGTGCCTGTAATTCCAGCTACTCAGGAAGCTGAGGCAGGGACAATTGCTTGAACCCAGGAGATGGAGGTTGCAGTGAGCCAAGATCTCACCACCGCACTCCATCCAGACTGGGAGACAGAGTGAGACTCTGTCTCCAAAAAAAAAAAAAGTAAATCTTGACTTATTCCGTGTGGCTGTGGGACATGTAGAAAATAGAACAGTGATTATCAATGTCAAAGATTGGCAGGGTGGGGGGATGGAAGCAGGGTAATGTACCAGTTTCCATAGGATATTAGTTTTCATTATTGAAAGACAGAAATGAGATAATGGTCGAAAGGCACTGTTTTAGATCCTAGTAAAGGCTGGGCACGACTGGAAAGAAACATTACTTCCCTCCAGAATACCCCTCTCTCCCAGTTTTAACCACCCAAAATATATTCAGACATTGCCAAATGCCCACTGGGGTTGGAGATAGAGTAAAATCACCCCTGGTTGAGAACATCTGCTCTAGTCTTTTTTAAATGTTCACTTAATTCCTACCCACTGCCACTCACCCTGACCTGCCTACAAATCTAAAAAGCTACATAGTGAAGAAACTCTATAAAACTCTTGATTAATTTTTTTCTCTTACACTATGTTGCCTTGACTGGTTCAGCTACAAATATAAAGATCTACAGAGTGAAGAAATTCTACAAAACTCTTAAATTCTTCTTTTACATTATGTTGTCTTGATTGGCTCTGCAGTATTCTCTTGACTATCTTCTGTGATCATCTTGAAAAAATATTTGACATTTAATGTGATACAAGTAATTTTGTACAACTTGGTCTTGGCCTTCTTGTAGGACTCAGAGAATGAAGGTTTCAGGGATAGGGTAATAGGGAGCAGTACTGTGATTTGAGGATTACATTTGAAACACTAAACCGACCATTTAGTGTCAAACTCTTCCTTGTTTCCTAAAGACCTGCTCAAAGTCTCATTGTTCCTGTCCTCAAAAGAAAAGACACATTGATCTAAGGAGGCCTCATCGACAAGAACTGTGTGGTCGCTGCAAAGACAAGAGATTCTCCTGTGGCAATATTTACAGCTTTAAACATGTGATGTAACTTGTACAGTGTGACTTGTACAGGACCTCTGAGCTCTTCTTGTAACTGACTGTGCTGTATTCCTTTTTTGCAACTTGGCTCTGACCTGGCATTGGAAAATGGCTAGGCTTTTGTACTTTTTGTAGGTTGTGTAACAATTGTACAATGTGAATAGAAGAAAATAAATGCATGTGAACTAGACCATGAAGCCACATTAATTGGTGATCCTAGTATGGAAACATCAATATATGGCATTGGGAAATGGTAGATACTGTCACTTATATGAAGGGGAACTAATGAAGAAAAATAGCCATTCTTTTGACAAATTTGTATAAGTCGGATATTCCAAGCACTGGTTCTAAGTGTTTTATATAGAGAGATGATGAAGGGGCAAGGTCCTTCCTTCAAGTATGCACAACTGTAGCAAATGCTGAAGCAGCCTTTAGCATGTGCCGTGCATTGCTATTTCTCACCACAGCAGCCATATGAAGTAGGAGCTATTGTACCTTTTCATAGTTGAGGAGATGGAGGCACACAGAGGCCAGAGCAGAGTGCCAGGATTTAAACCAGGTAGAGTAGGACTTGCTTCATGCTTTCACAATTACATTCATACTTCTCAAGTTCAGAATGGGATAAATGCCATGAAGGAAACAGGGTGCTATGGGAGTAATCTTTTAGACAGGGTGGCTGGGAAGAGGTGACATGAGATTGAGACCTGAAGGATGAAGGGAGCTGGGAGAAGATGGTTTTGATCTAAGGGAACAGCAGGAGCAAAGGCCTTGAAGGGCTGAGGAATAGGATTCCCCTGGGGCTGACGTGGGGCATGAGGCTGCAGAAGACAGGGCTCTGATCCCAAAGGGTTCTCAAGGCCATGTTTAAGCAAATGACAGCCCATGAGGGGCTTTCAACAGTGCAGACACATTTTCACTTCAAAAAGCTCACTTTAGAGGGAGACCGGTTGGGAGCTTAATGAACACATGAGCAAACTGATGGCGTGGACAAGGGTGGTGGCCAGAGAGAGGAAGAGAAATCCATGGGTTTAAGATAATGTTTGAAAATGTGCAGGGCTGGCAGTGGAAGATGGAGGAAATAAACAATGACTCTTAATGTGCTTTGAGCTGTAGGGTGAATGGAATTGAGACCTATACCAGGTAGGAGGCATGTTCCTCCTACCTATACCAGGTAGGAGTCAGGTTACCTACCTGCAAATCCTGGCTGCCGTACTTAAGAGATAATTTTGGGCAAGTCACTCTCTACCCCTCAGTTTACCTATCTGTAAAATGGAGATGATGATAGTCCTCACACCACCAAGAGATAGGAACTAAAGGAGTTGAGGCATGTTCATCACTTAGAATAATTAGTGCCTGTCACTTTGAGGGCTCGATACATTTACCTCTTATTTTAGTGGAGTTATTTAGTAATGTGGGGAAGGGCTTCTGTTTTCAACATAAGTCTGAAGTGCTGGAGACATCCAAATGGAGATGTCATGTAGCCTACTGGGTATATGTATCTGGAATTTAGGAGGTAAGTCAGAGTTAGGGATCAATTTGGAGATAAATAGTTTTTAAAACCATGGGCCTGGATGGAATCACCTGCACCAAAATCTCACAAATCACCACTAATTAACTGACTAATGTAACCAAACACCACCTGTTCCCCAACAACCTATGGAAATAAAAAAATTTAAAAATACAGTTTCACAGAAGCAGGAAAAAAGGGAGTACAACACAGGGCTCTGGGGGCATACCAATACTTAGAGCAATGATTCTAAAGCCTTAACATCCCAGGAGTCACTGAGTGAGCTTGTTAAATGAAGATTCTGATTCAGTAGGTCTGGGGTCTGAGACTGCAAATCTAGGAAGCTCCCAGATGCCATCAGTGCTGCTGGCTCCCCAGACTATATACTTGGAGTAGCAGGAACTTAGAGGTTAGATGAAAGGTGAGGTCAACAGGGATAGGAAGAGGATGAGGAGATGAAAATGAAGACGAAACAGTATTTCCAGAAGGAAGGAAAGTCAACTGAGTCAAATCCTGCTGGGAGGTCGAGAAAGGTGACTACAGGTCCACTGGATTTGGCAGCATGGAGGTGACGGGGGAGGCTGAAGAGGGAAGTTTCCATGGAATGGTGTGGATGGAAGCAGTGTTAAAGTCCAAATAGTGAAGAGAAGTAGTACTTCCTAGATGTTTTGCTGTAAGAAAGCAGAGAAACTGGTGATAGCTAGAATGGCATTTGGGGAAAGGGGAGGCACTGAGTATGTTGGCATATTAAAGGGAATCATTTAGAGAAGCTGATGGCAGAGCAGAGAGGGGAATGTCTGCAGGAGCAAAGCCCTTGAATAGGCAGCAGAGATGGGGTCCAGAGCGCCAGTGGAGCAATTGGCCCCTGAGGGAAGCAGTGATATTCCTTTGATTAGAAAAGGATGAAGCACCTAGAATATAGGGCTAGTTAAAGATAAGTATATTTTTGGTGGGGAAGGTGAGACTCATTTGTTTACTCAATGAATTATGAAGCAAAGCCATCAGCTGAGACAGGATGCTGAAGAGAGAGGAAAATATGAGAAATAACTTTCTCAGGCATTAGGAAATTGAAATGATCAGGAAGGCATAAGTGTATTACAAGATTGTCCGATAGTGTTGAGATTTGAGACTTTCTTGGTTGCAGTCGCATACTAGCGTCACACTTCCAGTAATGCAGACATTTCTAGTAGTGAAGATATTACTAGAAATGTTACATTACCAGTGTCATCGTTTGTGTGACACTACATGTGTGACTTGCATTCTAGTAATATCTTCATCTTTGTAATGTCACACTTCTGGTGCAGCTGTGGAAAGAGTCCGTTTTAGGTTCAACCAGACTTGGGGTTTAACCAGCTGAGTAAGACAGGGTTAGGGCATCCCTTGTGAATGTCAGCAAGGGAGGGATTATAATGACCCATGGAATTTAAACATGCTCCAAAGGGGAGTAAAGACATGTGAGGGCCACAGACTGATATTCATGATGGGAGAATTGTTAGAGGGGTGGGGGCTGGAGTAAAGGAGAACTGGGAAAATTCCTGAGTAGGGGGCCTGAAGGTGGGATTCTGGAGCTGGTTCACTTACTGCTGTGGATCAGGTTTTGGTAGAGCCAGGAAATTGGATGGCATTTCACCCGGTCATTGGCTTCTTTGCTGTCCCTTCGACAAAGTGATCCTGCTCCTCCTCCAGGGTCTCTGCGTGTGTGTTTCCCTTTGCTGGAATGCTCTTTTCCCTGGATATCCATGGTATCCCCCACTTCATTCAGAGCTCTCCTCAGATATCACTGGGTAGAACAGAGTGAAAATGCCTGGAGGTAAGAATGTTAACAGGATGAGAGAAAAAAGATTTCATACAGGTTATACACAAGACTCCTGAAGTCCCGGAAATGACATCGGAAGCTGGGGTGAGCAAGAAGCTGTAGTTTCGCCGATGAATAAGGGTCAGGAAGCAGGAAGGCTTTGGGTCAGCAGTTCCCAAGCCCGGCTGCAATTCAAAATCATCAGAGGAGCGTTATAAAGGATTTAAGCGATCCGCAGGGAGGCCTAAGCCTCAGGATTTTTAAAAAGCTTCCCCAGTGCTTCTAATGCAGCTGAGGGTCACAGCCACTGCTGTGGATGACAGTGATGGGGTTGGGGAAGGAGGTGGCTAGTACAGCCAGGTGGCAAGAATTTTGGCTTTTTGAAATAGAGATGAGGAGAGAAGAGTTGGACATAGGAAAGGGGACCGGGAGGAATCTCTTCATTCTCCTGGCCGAGGAGCACCTGGAAGTTCGCACCAGGTGGCCCACGTTCTTGGAATCTGAAATTCGAATACAATATCCATGCAAGTTTGCTGTTAAAAGAGGGATCTGGATTACTGAAGATGGTGACAGACAAGGAGGCATCTGCCAGGAAACTGATGTGTAAGTGGATGCAGTAAATTCTAGCCACTCACTCACTGTGACCTCGAATAGGAAACAAAGTTACAAAAAGATCAATGACAGATCTGGGTAGAATCACCACACCAGCAGCCTACGTGGAAAAACAATTGGGGGTATGCTTTAGAAGAAGAAAGAGCACTTTGCTATGTAGAAGTTTTCCCCAGTTCAGTGTCTTTCAGAGTGGAGTGTGGCTGTTGCAATGCTGATTTGAGGGATCCTGCGCTGGATTTACCAAATTGGTCTCTAGAGGGGTCAACCTGAGCGATTCTGCATTTTTGACAAATACCCTGGGGTGATTCTTAGGTCTGAGAACGGAGAAAGCAACGTTCCCATCTTGGCAGTGGATTAGAATCATCTGGGGAATCTTAAACAGCACTGGAGTTTGAGCACAGCTTCAGACCAATTAAATCAATTAAGAGGAAGCCTGAGTGTTGGGGTTTTAAGTCCTCGACATGATTTAATGTGAATCTGAGATTTTGAGCCCATTTACCTGCATCATAATTTTTATGAGCAATCCCAGTCCCGGCCATATGTTTGTCTTTAGCCCAGAGTTTGCTCCTCAACAACAGACTCACATATCCCCCTGTTTATTCACCATCTTGTCTTGGATATCAGACATCTCAAAGTTAACATGTCTGAAGAATAATCTTGGTTTCTACCTCCCAAACATGCATTCCCTCATCGCAGTTAGTGGCAACACCATTCCTCCGGTGGTTTGGGCCCAACTCTCTCCCATTCCATGTGTCATTGGTGAGCCCTGTCAGCTTTAGCTCTGAACTATTTCCAGAACATGCCCACCACTAATCACTTCCGTTGCTAGTACCCTAGCTCAAGCCAGCATCGCCTGGTGACTGCACTATTGCCACAGCCGTCTCTCTAGTCTTCCTGCTTCTACCTCTGTCCATCTACAGTCTATTCTGCACATAGCAGCCACAGTGATCCTTTAAAAAAATTATTTTTATTGTGGCAAAACACGTAACATAAAATTTGCCATTTTAAAGTACACAATTCATTGGCATTAAGTACATTCACAGTGCTGTATAACCACCACAACAGAACTTTTGTTATAGAGCTTTTCTTCATCATCCCAAATGGAGTAATCCTTTTAAACGTAAGTCCCAGCGTGTCACTACCCTGCCCGCAAACATTCACTGGCTTCCCATCTTGCTCAGCAAGGGACAAAGTCCTGCTGTGGCCCACAGAGCTTTTGGCTGTCCTCTCTGAACGCTCTCTTAACTCATTTCACCCGGTCATTGGCTTCCTTGCTGTCCCTTCGACAAAGTGATCCTGCTCCTCCTTCAGGGTCTCTGCGTGTGTTTTTCCCTTTGCTGGAATGCTCTTTTCCCTGGATATCCATTGTATCCCCCACTTCATTCAGATCTCTCCTCAGACATCACCCGATTAGAGTGATAGCTAAGATAGCCCCGTCCGCATTACTCACTGCGTCCCTGTTTTGTTCTTCATGGCACTCATCATTACCCAACACAGACAAGCACCTCTTCCTCCACTCAAGTGTAGGAGCCTCATGGGAACAGGGACCACCTCCGTTTTGATAGCTGCGGTGTCCTCTAAAACAGTGCCTAGCCCAGAGTGGGTACGCAATCAATATTTACTGAACAAAGAAATATCCGGGGTCATGACAGGTATTCAAATATTAATTGATCTAAAACAAATGCACTGAAAACTTTAAAAACTAGTTTCATTGAGATACAATGAACACACCCTAATACTCACCTGTGGACACTAATTTTCTTGTTGTTAAGGCGGGCATCGGGAAGCACGTGTAAGTTATTGATGTAAGCAGCCTGGAGGCACCCTTATTCTTTCCAGAATTCTACAGTTCACTGAAAAGATCATTGTGTGTTAGGACTTGGAACCAGAAGAGCCTTGAGACCTACCTCTGGATGTTCATGCATGCGTGTGATGCCTACAATTACAGGCATCTTGATTTCACAGCAACGCCAGCACATTTTCATAACATCTCACCAATGTTAGATGGGTTAGAGGTGGGAATGACATTCACGTGCCTCTAAAAATGTGCAGTGGCTTTTCTAAAACACTGTATTTGGAGACTATAATTTTAATCAAGTGATGTCTAAGTTACAGAGCACCTGTCTGGATTGCTTTATTCTGCAGGTGGATACAAAGTGGATCATGTTTCAGTGCTAGAAAACAGTGAGACACAAGGAGGCATCTTTTGTATCACTGAGGCATCTGTTAAGTATCTACTCTTTCCTTTGGTACCTCTACTTCTTTGTATCCCTGGGGAAGGCAATTAACATTAATGCTTCAGTAACAGAGGCACAGAGCAATAGCCGACAAGATTTGACTGGTAGATCTTAAGTTATTGCTGGGCTCTGCTGGAGTGGGGCTGCATCCTACACAGTTTTTCCCATCTCCACTTAAAGTAGAGGAGGTGAAGAGACAGAGGAAAAGTAGAAGAAACCTTTCACATTAATACATCTCCTTTTAAAAATAAAATTGAGAAAAACACAAACCACTGCTTCCTATGTTAATATCTTAGATTGCAATGTACTGTTGAAATCTTTTTTTTCTTTCTTTCTTGTTTAAGAGTAAAACATCGCCGTGGTTCTCTGCTGGGTAAGCAGGCATAGTAGAAAATTCAATTCATGACGAATCTGTTCTTTCTACCGTGGCTCCCAACAAGACTCTCTGAAAGTTGTCTACTGTGGTTACCCACAGAAACCTTTATTTTATGAGGTATTTTCAGAGAGATCGCGATTCAGTTGTTTCTACAAATCATAGCAAATCATCTTTCAGGCAAGTTGAAAAAATAAATCATCAGAAAAATATGTTGTCAGCAGTCCAGAAAATTATTAAAATCTAGTAGTTATATCTGTGGTAACAAAAAAAAATCCTAGGTTAGGCTCTCTTCTGTAGGATACTCCTAGAATATTATTACTGCCAATGATTCAGTAGCCATATGCTAATAAAGCAAGTTATATTTGTTGGTCCATGTAAAATATGAGTAGGAAGACAGCATAACTGAGATTGTTACATATTTCTCCCTGTGTTCCTGTTTTCTTAATGGGGTAGGTAGGGGATAGGTGTTGGTGACAGAATTAAAACTCTACTACTTTTTCCTGCTCACTATAGAATCAACTTCCAAATTTGAAGGATGACAATCTAATTATAGGTTATAGAGAATTAGAGCTCTCACTTTTTTCTGATTTTTCTCTTTGGTTGATTACACAGAATTGGTTGAAGCTCACAGTTTTGATGCCAACTTCCAAAGAGATTATACTTACCTCCAGCTTCACAGGGCCGTGCATGGCATGACCCCCATGGGTGCCATTCAGAGCATACACGTGAGGGGTGCCCCTTGGGATTATTACTTTGGCAACCCATAAGCAGAACTTCATGTGTGCCCAGGACAAACATTTTCATTAACCAGAAATAAAGTCCATGGTCAACATGTATTTTGTTCTTCTTCTTCTTTTTTTTTTTTTTAGTCTAAAGAAAGTTCTGAACAGAATATCAATTAAGCTTACATCACAAAAACTTTAAATGTATTTACAGAGTGAATAAGTTACATAGATAAACTCTGAATATGTTTCTGCTGTGCAACAAGTTCACATGCACACATCTAACACTTGACAGCATTAAGTTTAAGGAGAGAACTGAAGAATGGCCCTTTACATATATATTACACATAAAATATGACATTTAGGAAACAAAGAAACAACTCATAGTTTACCTTTATGATTCTACCTCTGGCTATCCAAACAGATATTAAAATATGCATGCCTGACAGGTGAAAAGATGTGGAATTTATATTGTGAATAGTTTTCTCTACAAAATGGCAAAGTTAATTAAAATTAACACTCATCCTTCAGCAGTATAAATATGCTCATAAAAGCAACCTTCTAGTAAAAAGCAGCCAAGATCCTTAAAAAGAGTCTATCTGGACCATTTTTGGTGCAAAGAGATCCAGGGCTTTCAGAAACAGTAGCCTAGCAACATAAGAAAGGTAGTTCATAGCAGCTCCTTTTAGATACAGTAATTGTATTCAAATTACAGTGTACATTACATTGCAGTCCGTTTACAATTCCCTTTTCACATACACAGGCTGTCAGCATTTGACCGTCTTACAGTTTTCAGTGGCCAGCTTCATGTTGCCTGCCCCTTTCTCAGCTCACCAAAGAAAGGAAAAAGAAAAAAGAAAACGGAACAAGAAAGGGAAAGAATGTACATGTTTGATAATATAAAATTTTTTGAGTGAAGAAAACATTGCACTTTTGCCAATCTAAAATCATTTCTAGAAAGGAAGGTACTGTTCAGTGTAGTCGGCTTTGGTATGCAACGGAAGTCACTTCTTCAGTAGTGAGTTGCATATGCTCGGTCAAACGTAACACATTTGTGCCACACAGCGTGACGGGTGGAGTCTGTCCAGGACGTTCTAAGCTACCTTGGTTCTTACAGTATTGCTACACATTGGAAGTTCTGTCATCCTCTTTAGAAAAAGCCCTACAGGTAACAAGAGGGAGAACAGTCTGTCCAAGCCTTTTGAAGGCCGAGAAGACATCGAATGATGTCGCCCCAGCATGGCAGCACTGCCAGTTTGGAACCCGGTGGGGACAGGAGGCTCCTGTCAGAGACTAGTGCCAGAAACACTGGAGTCTGGAAGAAAAGTAGTGAGGACTCGGTAACTCTGGGCCCTGCAGATCATGTCCCGGATCTCCATGTTCAGCTCCATCAGCTTGGTGCAGATCTCGGTCAGGCTCTGGTTAGACCCCACCAGGGCATAAGTACCCGTCTGTCCCAGAGTTTGGTGACGGAAATAAATATTCAGTAGTGTCTGGACCTCATCATCAGAACTGCTTCCAAAGATGTCATTGGGCCACAGACTTCTGCAGTCAAAAATAATAGCACAGATTAAAGGCACTATAAAAAGTTGGGAGCTTATGAGTCTTCATTAATATAAGAATATTACTTTTTGAAAAGGCTTCATTGAGATGGAATTCTCCTATTAGGTAATTCACTCATCTAAGGTACACAATTCAGTGGGTTTTAGTATAGTCAGAGTTGTGCAAACATCACCATAATCAATTTTAGATTATTGAATATTTTGATATCAGAAGTATAAAAATATCAGAATGGAATCTGATACTCTTAAAACATTTACCTTATTTGCTATAGCCTTGGGGTTTCAATGAATGTGAATATAATATCAGGATGTAGGGGCAAAACCAAAAAGGATATATTCAAATGTTAGTTAAAAATTATACGAAGGTATATTTTGAAGTGCTTCAGCATGTTGTCATTTTAGGGATGGCAAATGGCCAGAACCAACACCAACACTTTCAACATGTAGTGTTCTGAAAGCTGAGTGTTTCCGGTTTGGCAGCGGTAAAGATCTGAGAAGAGACCTGTAAAATATCTAGCTGTCCGTAGCGGGCTAGGCTCCAACCATGACAGACTAACAACCGGATGCGCATTCCCTGCAACCACCTCTACAAGAAATAGCAGTCACCTGCACTCCCTGATCTGCCGCAAAGCTTTGCCGAGTTCGTTGTTCTTCAGGCACTCCAGCATGGACTGGATGGCCGCTTCAGTGGACGTGAAGGTCGGCTCGGACCACGCGCCCTCTGAATAGAGAGGGTCAGCTGCAATGACTGCACTGGCTTCCTTCAGGTGTTTCTTTAGGTCACTCAGTTCCCTGGACATATTCAGCAGCTGTTTAAAAAAAAAAAAAAAGTTTTTTAAACTGTATTTAGGTGCTGGGGGAATTTTATATCCCAAAAGAAAAAAAAAAGAAAAAAAAGGATCTTATGGGTGTGGTTAAGCATAAGCTTAATACCTTGGTAAATTCAAATAGGATAGATGACATTGTACTCCATGGTATGTGTAAGGGATTGTGGAGTTGGATGCATTGGATACGTGTCAACCGCTGAGATGCTCTCCTTATAGAAAAGATTAAGACTTCATTTAAAATGGTTTCTACTTAAGTTCTACTTAAATAGGGAATAAATACAGAAGGAAAGAATACAAGAGATCAGGCTCAAGAGTGAGTAAGATCTGGGTTCAAATGCCAGCTCTGCAGTGTACTGTAGGGACATGGACAAGTTAATTGACTTTTATGTGCCTCAGTTTTCTCATCTGTGAGACTGAAGATAATAGCCATCCTAAAGGTTTATTTTAAAGGTTAAGTAGAAATAATGTATACAAAATGCTTAGTACAGTCTAGCACCTAAGTGCTCAATAAACATAATCATGACCAAGGACTCTGTCCTAATAATAAGTTTTTCTCACTCTTGGTTCCATGCCATGGGAAAGTGCTGAAGACACAATTCTGAGGAGGAGGAATAATCTTAAACTAATGTTTGTATTAATGCTACAGCAGTAAAACATATTTTACCTCGAAGGTATTGGAACCAAAGGATCCAGAGTGTTAAAAAGTAAAGCATAAGAAAACCTGTGTTACTTCTAAGTGTCTCAAAATATACTATGGAAGATGGTAGTTTTGCAATTTTATCTCAAGAACATTAAAAAAATTGGCATAAAATTAAAGGTTTTTTTTCTCTTTGTAATGCAAGTTGATGATGCCTGTTTACTTTGGAAAGTTATTTATTCAACATCTTTGCTTTTCCTCTTCACTCCCAACTCACTCATGGTACAAACTATAAAAAACTGAAGCTTTGAAGGATTAGTTTTTCTTCGCACACATGCCTGTTAAATACAACTACCTACTATAGAAGTAGGTTTAAAATTTACTGAAATAATATTTTAAAACAAGATATTAGAATATCTTAATTTTGTATGTAGTTTTAAATTTGAAAGCACATTTCTTACTTTAAACCTAGATAGGTTTTAAACATTGTGTGTATATATATATATATATATATATACACATACAGTATTTAAAACTTATATAGTATTTAAACACTGTGTGTACATGTACCCATATAAATACACACACGGGGTATACCTTGGAAATATTCAGTTCCAGACATCTGCAATAAAGTGAGTCATGTCAATTTTTTTATTTCCCCATGCCTATAAAAATTATGTTTACACAATATTGTAGTCTAAGTATACTAAGTCTAAAAATGTACATACCTTAATTAAAAAACACTCTAGTGCTAAAAAAGGCTAACAATCCTCTGCGCCTTCAGTGAGTAATTACCTTTTCGCTGGTAGAGGATCTTGCCTTAATGTTAATGGCTGCTGACTGATCAGGGTGGTGGTGGCTGAAGGTTGGGGTGATTGGGGCAATTTCTTAAAATAAGACAATAAAGAAGTTTGCTTTATTTATTTATTTACTTACTGAGACGGAGTCTTGCTTTGTCACCAGGTTGGAGTGCAGTGATGCAATCTCAGCTCACTGCAACCTCCGCCTCCCAGGTTCAGGTGATTCCCTTACCCCAGCCTCTCAAGTAACTGGGATTACAGGCATGGGCCACCATGCCCGGCTAATTTTTTGTATTTTAGTAGAGGTGGGGTTTCACTATGTTGGCCAAGGTGGTCTTGATCTCCTGACCTCGTGATCTGCCCACCTTGGCCTCCCAAAGTGGTGCGATTACAGGCATGAGCCACCACACCCGGCCAAAGTTTGCTTTATTGATTGACTCTTCCTCTCATGAAATATTTCTCTGTAGCATGTGACAGCATTTTATACACCTTGGAACTTCTTTCAAAACTGCAGTCAATCACCTTAAACTCTGCCACTGCTCTATAAACTAAGTTTGTGTAATATTGTAAATCTTTTATTGTCATTTTGACAATGTTCTCAGCATCTTCACCAGGAGTAAATTTCACCTAAAGAAACTTTGTTTGGGCCGGGTGTGGTGGTTCATGCCTGTAATCCCAGCACTTTGGGAGGCCAACGGGGGTGGATCACTTGAGGTCAGGAGTTTGAGACTAGCCTGACTAACATGGCGAAACCCCGACTCCACTAAAAATACAAAAATTAGCCAGGGGTGGTGGCGCGGGCATGTAATCCCAGCTATTCGGGAGGCTGAGGCAGGAGAATCACTTGAACCTGGGAGGTGGAGGTTGCAGTGAGCCGAGATCATGCCATTGCACTCCAGCCTGGGTGACAGAGTGAGGCTCCATCTCAAAAGCAAACAAAAAAAACTTTACTTGTTCATTCGTAAGAAGCAACTCCTCATCCATTCAGGTTTTATCATAAGACTACAGCAATTCAGTCACATCTTCAGGTTCTACTTCTTATTCTAGTTCTTTTGCTATTTTTACCATATCTGCAGTTACTTCCCCTACAGAAGTCTTGAGCCTCTCAAAGTTGTCCATTGGAATCACCTTCTTCCAAACTCCTGTTAATGTTGATATTTTGACTTCCTTTCATGAATCATGAATGTTCTTAACGGCATCAAGAATGGTGAATCCTGGCCGGGCATGGTGACTCACAGCTCACTTTGCGGGGGCCGAGGCAGGTGGATCACCTGAGCTCAGGAGTTCAAGACCAGCCTGATCAACATGGTGAAACCCCATCTCTACTAAAAATACAAAATTAGCCAGTAATCTCAGCTACTCGGGAGACTGAGGCAGGAGAATCACTTGAACCTGGGAGGAGGAGGTTGCAGTGAGCTGAGACTGTGCCATTGCACTCCAGCCTGGGCAACAAGAGCGAAGCTTGGTCTCAGGAAAAAAAAAAAAAAAAAGTATATCTTGACCATGTGGCCAATAAAAAAGAAGAGTTGATTCCCATTATCTGACAACTTATAATTGAATAGAGGAAAACTGGTTGTGAAGGCCTACTCTCTTGAAATAAGCATTTGAAAGTTGTATAGTGTTTTCCTTTTTTCAAACTGAATAATAAAAAAACGGTAAAATGCTTGTAGTTTGTCTCTTGCAGCTCTTCCTCCTCTGCTCTTAGACAGTGAGGTTTCCCAGGCTTCATCCTCACTTCTCTGCTGTCATTGGCATGGTTTAATTGACTTCTGCTTTTTCACAATCACATCTGTGCCTTTTGTCCAGATCTCTCCCCTGACCTCACATCTAACCACCTGCAAGATGTCAGTCACTGTTTAAGCCAGGTCTTGGTCCAGTATGCAGCAACTGACTAGCCGGCAGAAGGCTTGACTGTCTGGACACAGCATTGCCTCAGTCCTTCTTTCTATATCCCTGTCTCAGCTTTGCTGCCACTGGTCACCTGGTTTATATAAGATGGAACCTGAGTGTCATCCTCTCCTCAACTCTTCTTTCTCCTTCATCCCCTCATCAGTTTCATTGATCTTTTGTCCTGTGTCTCACATTTCCTTCCTCCTCTCCATACCTAGGACTTCTGTCCCAGTTCAAACTCTCTCCTTCTGTTTGAACTATTTCAGCAGCCTCATCACTGGTCTCCATGTCTCTGGTCTAGCTGTCATCAGATCCATCCTCCACATAGCTGCCACAGAGATCTACCTGAAATACTCCTAGGTGCAGCATGTCTTATGATCTCGCCTTTACCCCTCTCTCTTCTGCCTTATCTCATAGTTCCTTTCTGGTGCACCTTCTATTGTAGCAATACCAAGTAGCTTGTAGTTCCTTTCTCTTTCTTCCCATCAGGCTTATGGCCATGCTGTTTGTTCTTACTGGAATGCTCCTCCCTCACTCCAGCTCACCCTCTGAGAGTCCACTCAGGTGTGGTTTCTTCCAGCAAGCTCTTCAGTTTCAACCTTTCTTACCTCTAGGCAAATGAGGCATTAGTCCTCTGTGCTTCTATAGTATCCAGTACACACAACCATTATTCCACTGACAACATTGCAGTGGTATTTCTTCATTTGTAGAAAAATTTTGGCTCACTCAGCAGTAAAAATTATTTCATTTTAAGTATTTTAAAATATTAAAACATCCTGGTGCTAAGTAGGGCAGGGAAACTGAAGAGAACCAAACACATCATACAGACATTTCCTTCTTACCTCAAGGTAAGGGCAGATGTGAAAAACTAATGTAAGGAAGAAAACCCACATACATGGAAACTTTTCAAATAAGGATGCCCAGCCCCAGGGCCAGGATCAGGGAGATGCAAGCAAGGCACCTAGCGCATAACCCACAGGACGGTTCTCTCCTACACGCGTTCTTAAATTTTAAGGCACCTCACTTTCCATACCTACTCCTGACTTTGCTTTTAAAAATGAGAATAGAAATACATACAGGACATGTTTATTTCAGACTTGTGCTTGAGCAAAATAATTATGCGGGAATACAATCACCTGGGCAGTTATAAATGGGGTGGAGTGGGAAAGAACAAAAGAAATGATTTTCATGGTGGGACGTGGGGTTGGAAAGCATGTAGACTCACCTCTGGCATGGAGCTAACTTCGTGCACCTGGCCGATGAGCTTACAGTAGGACTGAAAAAGCAATAGCAGCTGGAAGTGTAGCTTATATAATCTCTGACACAGTTCCAATTGCTAAAGAGAGAAATTGCACGGGAAGAAATAGTTATTATTAAGGATCATTCCCATATAACTAGTGAAATCTCAATGGAGACAAACTTTTTTTTTTTTTTTAATTAAGAAAACATAACCAGCTGTTATTCCAAATAAAACAGAAAAACAAAATATAGTCATTAAATATCAGTGAGAAATCCACGGTATAATTTCGATTATAGTCTGTGTAATGGATGACTAATTAGAGAGTAGCACCTACAAAGGGACTGAGTAGACAGCCAAATTTCCATTATATTTGCCAATTAAATACCTACCACTTATAGCTGAGTGGTTGTCTTCATTTTTATAAGCTATAAATTATTTTTAAAAAGAAAAATTTCCTTTTATTAAAAGCATATTTGAAAGGCAAAACATTAAGCAGTTCTAGGTGTTCAACTTATAAATTCGGTAGACGCCTGGGCCCCTGTAAACGTAACAGTCACATGGTCCTCCAGAGTCCTGTAACAGGCTTACTGATGATACGTCTACTCTGTGCTCAGTAAGTGCTTGCTGAATTAAAGAGAGATAAAAAGGGACCAAAAAATGCTTAGAAAAAAAGAAATTACGAACACATTTGAAAATTTCTGTGGAAAGGACATCAAAAAGTAATCATACACAATGGCCCTTGAGCCACATAGATACCTCTGGAATTTAAAATGTTTCAGGGGCACATTTGTGCCTCTGTACCCTATAGTGTGGTCTTTACACAGTTTATGTATACTATGAGGGAAAAACAATAATTCCAATGCCAGTGATCGACTAGACTTGGAGCTGTACCCTCTACACTTTGCCTAGTTTATTCCAAGAATGAGTTTGCTCCCAGATAGTGAGTGGATGGGATTCTGTGAAAGGAAAGGAACAGCCTTCGCTCAACAGAATTTCATGGCCAGCAGTCACCAGTGAAAGTGAGTTAAATATGTGGTTTAAACTAAATGCTTCACTGTTCAGTTTTCAAATGGGGTAGGATAAATAGGGCCTTTCTTTTACCAAGGACTACAAAGAAGGCAGCTCAGAATTGAGAGCTTCTAAGGTGACTTAAAACTGTTTCCCCCAATCAGTTTAAGGAGAGAAATCACAAGAATTTAGGTTTTAGGAAGAATGTTCTATTGATATTATTAACAGATTTTTGATCCTAAATCTTAAAAGTTACTAAAATTCATGCTAAGACTATGCTGAATGGTTTCCTTTCTCTTCCTAGCCCTTCCCTGTTCTTTAGGGGAGAACCAATTCTGCCTAGATTATTTGATCTCTCAATACCGGTAACCAGCCTAAGATTAAAGAAGCAGCTACACTGACTAATTAACTCAAATGGATGTTTGGTTGTTTTAGTAAAATATTGTATTTTGTAGTCTTTAAACTTCTCTTTAGGGGAACCTTTAAAAATCTGGTATAAAAGATAACTGCCAGAGACTTGCAAATAAATAAAAAAAAATTGTTTAAAAACAATATTACCTTCACAATTTAGGGTGAAACCTAGCTATGAAAACTCTGACTTTCCTGTGCCAAATCATGGTAGTTATTACCCAGAATATTCCACTGATAGTATGAGAATTCATAGCAATGTAGGTTTCTACTCTGGGGCGAAAGCAGCCCACAATGCTACTAATAAACTGCCATGTCTTAATCTACCAAATAAAATAAATTAAAATGAGAAAGGGAAAACATGCTAAGAGATATAACAGTAACGGTAAAAATAAGGGTTGTTATGGGTCCATGCCTAAATGGACAAAGAGTATGAAAGAAAGTTAACTTACTGCAAGAGATTCCATTTGCTACACAGCAAGCATGGCACAGGAAACAAAGGAAAGGAAAGAAAGTACAGGGTCAGTGTCTGCATGCAACAGAAAGCACGGCCCTTTTCCAAGAGCAGAACCGTCAGCAGTATTAGCATTGCTCACCCAAACTTGATAAATCTTGCAAATGTTGTACCCATTCAACATGCATAGCGTTCCAGTTAAAAACAAGCTCTAATGGGAAACATATCACTGAAAAAACATAATGTTTTTTAGGTTCTCTGATTAATCAGTTTAGATTTTGTCAGTCAGTTTTAGCGACCAAAAATCAAAACTTGTATTGCTTGAAGATTTTAGTGTATAAGTGTGCATAATATGTGAACATAGTAAAACTGAGAGGAAGCCAGCTTAGTTATTTGAAGAATTATAGCCCCCAACAAATTAGACTATTGCTTTGTATTAAGGCAGAGTCTTTAATATGTTCAGTTTCATATCTACTAAACTATGACCTTCCAATTAACATTGAATATAGTGAACAATCTACATGGTATTTTCTTTAGTTGGATTGCCTTGCACATTGAGAATATTTTATAGGACTACTATAATTTTTAATTTCAAAGGACTAAACATTGTATACCCTCAAACAAGTGTGAAATATGACAGGTAATTTTCTTGCATTTTACTTTTTATAACAATTTTTTCTCCCATAGACAATTTCTTTTTTCTTTTTTTTTTGAGATAGAGTCTTACCCTGTTGCCCAGGCTGGAGTGCAGTGGCACAATCTTGGCTCACTGCAACCTCCACTCCTGGGTTCAAGTGATTCTCCTGCCTCAGCCTTCTGAGTAGCTGGGATTACAGGTGCATGCCACCACATCTGGCTAATTTTTTAACTTTTTTTTTTTTTAGTAGAGATGGGGTTTCACCATGTTGGTCAGGCTGGTCTCGAACTCCTGACCCAGTGATCTGCCCGCCTTGGCCTCCCAAAGTTCTGGGATTACAAGTGTGAGCCACCATGCCTGGACTCAATAGACAATTTCTAAAAGTAATCTACAACTAACAGTTAGTGTAAAATAATGTAAAATTGTAACTACGCCATGTTCAACACCAGCTACAATTTTTTTTTTTTTTTTGAGATGGAGTCTTGCTCTGTTGCCCCAGGCTGGAGTGCAGTGGCGCAATCTTGGCTCACTGCAAGCTTCACCTCCTGGATTCACACCATTCTCTTGCCTCAGCCTCCCAATGCAGCTGGGACTACAGGTGCCCGCCACCACGCCCGGCTAATGTTTTTGTATTTTTAGTAGAGATGGGGTTTCACCTTGTTAGCCAGTATGGTCTTGATCTCTTGACTTTGTAATCCGCCCGCCTTGGCCTCCCAAAGTGCTGGGATTACAGGCGTGACCCACTGCGCCCGGCCAGCAGCTACCATTTTTTGATGTCACCATATCATAGAATTGGTTTATGGAAAGTTTGGGTATGTGGAAAGAGATAAGTAAAACTTGACAGAATGTATTTTTTTTTTTAAATTAGTGACCATTACTAATTATGCATCAACATATCTGGTTCTGAATTTTCAAAATATTTAAGGACCTAACAGTTTCTAATCCAATAAAACCCCCTTATTTTAAAGCTCTTTAAAAAAGTCTCTGAGTTATCATCGTTTTAATGTATTGTACTTGAAAATAAGGTACAGTAAATAAGAACAAATGAAACTATCAACTTATTATTTATTAGTATCTACAAATGTAATTAAAGGACTGCCACCAACAAGCCCTACCCTATCCTCCAAGGGTCTCTTCTTCCCTTACTTATCACTTGCTTGTCATGTGGAGTTGGCACATTGATGCATATTATATTATGTTTACTAAGTAGTTTTTTGGACCTTGGCCATAAATTTCTTTCAAAGTTTGGAAGACAAACACCTGTAAGCCTCTGATGTGGAGACTACACAGCTTCAGGTATTTACTATTCTCAAGAAAACTTTACATCTAGAAGTTTCTAAAATCAAACTTTCTGTTCTGAAATACAATGTCATATAAGATAGTCACACAGGGAGAGTCTTGTCTATATAGACGCAGAATTTCCAGTGCGAAGACTTTTTGACAACATCAAATAAGACTGAAATGTTTAGTATGCAGTTTAGGAAGTAAACATTTGCTACCACGGGATTTACTTTTCAGAAGTGTGAAATGAAGCAAGTGCTGAGTAAATTACAAGTGAAGAAAACGGCTTTTTATTGCTTTCCAAAACAAGGTTATAATCCAAAGAGGTCATCAAATCAGTTCAAGTAAAATCTTTTCTGTTCAATAAAGGCAGAGGAAACTTTTCGACTCCAGCTTGGTGCTAAGGAATTTCATTGTCAATGAATTCCTCCCACTCAGCTCTCAGGGCACAAAATAGCGTTTTTCCTGGGAGATGGCCAACTGTGATGAATGCCAGTTCTCAGGATTCTTCCTAAACATTCCTTTTTAGGTAGGCTAGTTCAGGCTTCCTTGATATTTATTATCTCAGAATCTTTCTGTAGGCCACAGGATGGGACCTAGTTCACATTTAGTTCCAAAAACATAGTGAAAAAAGCCTTTCTGGGGGGCCATTTTATGGAAAGTATTAAAATTCCCCTTGTCCCACCATCCCGTGCTAATGTTTTTCTGTATCCACATTCTAAAAATAATCCCTTGAGAAGTCTTCATAAACTTATCTGTGTTTTGGTGACTTTAGGTTCTTTTGAACATGTTGTGGGAATGTCCTTGTTTTATTTAGTAACAAGGATTTTCTTCAAGCCCCCTTCCTGCTCTCCTGGTATGGCTTGATTTATAAAATTGGATTTAGAGGTATGTTTTCTCAAAATGAGGAAAAAAAAAGATCATGGAGCCAAGATATTAAGCATTTATCATAAACAATTGAGGAATGCATAGCTTTTAAAAGCCCAGAATAACTGAACTCCTGCTGATCGACAGTAGCATAGCCATAGCTGGGTTCTGTCTTCTGTTCTCAGCTGGATTCTATGCTTATGACATAACCAGTCAGTAAAAATCTAAGACATTTTTGATGTGATAGAAGATGAACCACAGTGTACTATAATAGCTATTATTTTCATCTCATTTAATCTCTGAAAGTCCTGCGTTTAAATTAATGAGATAACATTTAAATAACCTAGCCTAATGATGACATCTCCTAAAAGGTGGGAATAGTATGTACTCACTTGTTGCTAATAACGCTTGGGCCTGGCACATTGATGGCTACTGCATTAACTTTGTTAAGTAGTTTTTTGGACCTTGGTCATAAATATCCCTCAAAGGTTTGAAAGATAAATACAGCTATGATACAGATTACACATCCTGAGGTATTTACTTTTTTCAAGAAATCTGTAAGCTATCTTCAGCAGCCATTTCTTTAGCCAATATGAGAAAGAATATGGCTTATAGAGGACGGACTGACTATATCTGAAGGATGATGTTTAATAGATGATAACTTAACTGGAGAAAAGTCTTGTCTTGTTCAACACTTAACTTGTTCCATTTGTATAAGAACAGAGGTCGTAGGCTTCTCATTCATAGATTATGTAGATAGAAAATACGTAACCGAGAAGGTAAGTGTCCAAAAAGACCCTAACAGAATGATGATTTGCATATAAGAAGATGAAACGTAGTAGAGCTAAATGTAAATTATTGTCCTTGAGTTCAAAGAGTCAAATGTTCAAGTAATGCTCAGAAATATCTGTTGAATTATAAATTCATTAACTAAAATCAACAGTACATGATGTGGAAACATCTCCAGCTTTTCTGGGGCCACCTCTGAAGAACTGGATGATGAACTGTTAATTAACTATAAGGAGACTAAAGCCACTGCCTGCAGAACCCAGAGCTGAGAGGTCTGCAGACTTTGTTCCCTGACCTGCATTTATGTTCACTTAAACCACCGACTAGTGGCCACTCCAGAATGAATTTCACAAGAGATGGAGAGGTCAATGGAACCAAAATCCTTAGTTGGAGATGCTGATTTTAAGTCATGAAGACATTTATTTCTCCTTTTGATATGGGCAGGCTGAGAAAACACTACTAAAGCAGTGTCCGCAAATGAAAGTGATCTCATGACACAAGCAAATCCCATGCCTTGATTTATGTCCTATTTAGTGTATGCTGCACCTTATTCTAGGAGAACTGGTATTACTATCACCAAGAAGCCCAAATCATTGACTAATAATGGCTGTCTTTAAAAAAGAGCCTTCCCCAAAATACACTTCCCAAATATTGGAAATAATTTTCTTAGAAACATGGTTTGTTTTGTTGTTTTGAACATGTGCTGAGAATGTTCCTCCAATATATCCCTCAGAAAGCGAGTTCAGCAGACAGGTGCTTGCATATGCAGAGCTGCTTCTCACATATGCAAAGAATAATACTCTTTCCTGTTTTCTTTTTGGAAACTCAAGCCCTTTCTATCTAGCTTTATTCGTCATTTTGGAGACTTACGTACAGAGAAATATTTTTCTGTTAAAAGAAAAGCAACAGGCCAAGCATCATGATGACTGGTGCCTGGCTCCTGCCTTGAGCATTAGGAACTCACTGGGCAGGAGGGATGGTGGAGAGTCCATATGGGTCTATACTTAGTGCTAGCTCCTTGTTGCCACTGAGGAAGGCAGGCCCAGTGTTGCTAGATCTTCTTATTTAGAGACACCAGGAATTCTGTTTTGAGTGTGTGTGTATATGTGAAAGTTTGTTTTGTTTTGTTTTGTTTTGTTTTTGAGATGGAGTCTTGCTCTGTCACCCAGGCTGGAGTGCAGTGGCGCAATCTCGGCTCCCTGAAACCTCCGCCTCTCAGGTTCAAGTGATTCTCCTGCCTCAGCCTCCCAAGTAGCTGGGATTACAGGTGCCCACCACTGCACCTGGCTCATTTTTGTATTTTCAGTAGAGATCATATTTCACCACGTTGGCCAGGAAGGTCTCGAACTCTTGACCTCGTGATCCACCCGCCTCATGCTCCCAAAGTGCTGGGATTACAGGTGTAAGCCACCGGGCCTGGCCGTATGTGTGGAAGTTTAAAATGTTTAAATGCAAGGTCAGTTAATATTGTGCAAGCTTAACACATCTGTGAATTGGTTATAGTTCACAAGCCACCAGTGCATACGCTTTCTTCATTATTTTTATGTCTGCAACTTTAAGAATAGAAGAAAAATTGGAAAAATAAATATTCAGCACCCAACAAAGAGCAATTCTACAGCAATCCTCACTTAAATCACCTGTTAAGAATGACTAGGAATTTTCTACTGGCAAAGACCAGACCAGACTGCGTAGGGCCTGGGGGTTGATAAGCTTTCATATGCATGTCTGTATACTGTCACCATCTCTGACAGACTGATATCTTTATTCAAGAATTTACTTTGCTAGGTTTAGTCGGGTAAGCACTAATCCTTTCACGAAGTGCACACTTCTCTGAAATAGAACAGATATGAGTAATAATCATCAGTATATTCATATTGCTATTTATATCCAGACATAGATTCTGCAAGTTATGAGTTCACTTATCCACATTCTACATGTCCTCAGGCAAGGGTGTGCTCAGAGTAACTGGCAACATCAAATCATTCCAGAAGACAGAGAACCTGATTACACAGGAGTGTTGGAGGGAATGACTTAGAGATAAGTTAAGCAGTGCTCTGAGGCCAGACATTGGTTGGGTTTTGTTTTGGGTTGGAGGCCAAATGGTAGCTCTAGTCAGCAAAATTGTATCTCCACATCTCTAGATATAAGATCTTGATATTTAAGTGGAAAGACACAATCATTTCTCCTCAAGTCCTTACACACCTTTCGTGTGTAAGGACTTTTTTCCCTCAGTTTTCTCTCACAGCCTATTTCTGGCCTTGTTGAATGTTACCTATGATGGGAGCTGAGGCTGCCTGATTTGTGTACTCTGCATGGTGCCTAGCCACGCCTCAAGGCTGGTGGAATTAGGAAGTGTGAGGTTTGAGCTGCATGCCCAGTGGCCAGACTACTTCCAGGGTCTACTAACCAGTTAAAACAGAGACTGTAGCCAAGTATCCAGATGACTTAAACAAATCTCCCTGCCTTGCCTGACTTGCTAGGATTGCTAACCTCTTTTGTTAGGTGGCATATACTTTGCCTTCCAGATCAACCACAGACTCCAGAATTGTTACACATGTAGGCCTGGAAGCATCTTCCTTAGGACATCCGGTCACTGCTTGAGTTCTCTGGTCACCAGTGTGTCCAGGAGCCATTTGGAAATATTCTGAAATACTGAGCTAATACTGACAATGGGGCCAAAGCTTGGTTGGTTTTTGCAAAAACGTTGGAAACACCAGACTCAGAATTTGCCCTTCTATTATTGCTTTCCTAGTAAATCCCACTCTCATCCCTCTTGGGTGTTTTATGCATCTTCCCTCCTTATTCATGCAGATTCCTAAAGCTATATTAGACATTTAGACATATGCTGGAAATTATTCTCGAGTGTTTTCCCATGTGTATGTTTTGCCTCCAAAATTAAGCTAGAGAAAGTGTGGACAAATGGAAAGAATATGGCCTTTAGACTTTGCCTGTCAGCTTCAGTTTTCTTAGCTGCAAAATGGAAAAACCCTGATTTCAAAGGATTGTTGTAAAGGATCAAATGAGATTACATGTGTACAGTACTCGAAAACACTGGTTTCTTCTTTCTACTTTTGTACTCTCAAGCCTTTATAGTAATGCTAACAGAGTTGTCACATCTAAACAAATGAATAAATAGATGAACTCTATTTTTTGAGTCCTTGGGTTTAGTAAAAACACAAGAAAAGAGAGGGAGAGGAAAAAGTACTACTAAATAGAAGCAACGAAAGAGGTGCATGAATAGGAAATGCGTAAAAAACAATAAGCAAAAATAAGATAGATATTTGTTTGAAGAAGGTGAAGAAGAACCAGGTAAAAAGGAGGGAGTAACTAAAACCAAGTAAAACAACTTAATAGAAATAAACCACAAGCACAACAGAAATATGTATTTTAAAGTTGGAATGTTTGGGAAATAGGATAGGTTAACTGGAATTTCTGGTTATCCTTAGGGTTAACCAAGAAGCTATAAACAAACAAACAAATACATAATAGATTTGGTTTCAACCCTTGTTCGTAGAAATCTGCAAAGTATTAATGCACTTTCCTGTCTGAGGTTCTGTTATAGAGAATATAATAGAATTTGATGATTGAGGACAAGTTTTCAGAAAACAAATTGTGTTTTACATACTACTATACAAACTAGACTATAAGCCAGATTAGATTTATGCTCAATGTAAATCCTAACCTGGTAACTGTTCTCTGGCCTGAATTTGTCTTAACAGCAGATTATAGTGAAGGGAGGGCTAGGCTGGAATGACAAGCCATGAGTACTACTGGGTGGCCATAAAATCTGAAACTTAGATAATACTTTATTTTTTAAAAATGTATTACTTCTGGGATATGCTAATGGCACAGGTTATTTAGTGAAAATCTAAGTCACAAATCATCTGAGACATGATGTCACAGATGCATATGTAGGGATTGAGGGAAATGCTAGAGTTTATTGTGATTTTTGAACAGCATATTTCAATTCTGCTTTGCTTATGGGAGACATTATATAAGTCATTAAAGACTTATTTTAAAAATGTATGCAAACTAGTTATTATTTGCCTATGTTGACAGACTTTGTGTCTAAGCTACGTTTCTGCCTGTCACTTCTCAGCCATGGAGCCTTGGATAAGTCAAGCTGTGGTGTCTTCAGCTATAGAATGGGCAAATGCTACCACCCTGTTTCCCATCCAGAGAGATCAACTGACTTAAGGGGTGTGAAAGTGCTCTGTAAACCATAAAGTGAGATATAAACGTGCATCTTCAAGAAGGGCAGCAATGTGGAAACGCAACCTCTACTTCAGTGCCCTCTTTAGATATTTCTCAGCTGTATAGCATGCTTTTCAATCTCTGATCTCTTCACTAAAACTTATCAACGGGCTCACCTAGGGACTCAATCAATGCTGGCATGGACTGTGTTACTCTCAGGACTGCAAACTTGCTCAATAACAAACACCAAATTGGAATGGAACCACTGGTGTTTGGTTGAAAATGTTCACTCCAAACCTCTGATCAGAAACCAGACTTTACTGGATTCTTTTTACATAATGAAGTACTGTTTCTAACACAGGAAGATGTTTTCAGATCATCCAGAGGGTGTGCCATGTAAAACACTTTTCCAGTAGTAACGACATAATTCTGAGGTAACACCTTCTCTCCCTAGATGAGGCAGCAGCCTAAGTTCCCTTAACCACTCTTGCCACTTTGAGCTATTTCCATAGTAGACAGAGTGGGAGAGCCTTGATCTAATCATCCTCACTGTTAACCCTTTTTAGTTGCTTATTATTGCTGTTAAACACCAAAGCCCTGCATGGGCTGGCTTCTGCCAAGTTCTCCAGACTCTTCTCAACCGTTTCTCCATGGGGCTTTCGGTGCCGTCAGTCACATGGGCTCTCCTTGGTTCTTGGAAAGGCCTGGTTTCCCTGCCTCCGGGCCTTTACACAGACTACAGGCCCACTTCTCTCCATCTCGTATTTCAGATCTCTGCCAAGACGTTACTTTCATGGAGAACCCTTCCCAGAACTGCCCTCCTCATCGGATCAGGCGGCCTTGCTCTGTGATCTCTCAGCTTCCTCTTCTTTCCTGTCCTGGATGGTCCTTGTTGCAGTTAATAGCTGTATGACTGTTTCATTGATGTGTGTCTCACTGACAAGATCAGAAGCTCCACAAGCGCAGAGGCCTTGTCGGTTGCTCATGATTGCCATACAGGAGGCACTCAATACGTGACTGCAGAAAGAATGATTTTCATCCATTCCTACTCTGTCCTTTAATTTCCTTTATCGTATGGCACACTGGTCTGAGGTGTGTAGCAATTCTAAACGAGAAAATCTGTTTTACAGTGACTGCTGATAGGTCTAGAGAAACTTCCTTCGTTAAAGAAACTAAGTGGTTCAGTGAAGAATTAATGAAATTTGGCTTTGTAATCTGAATTAAGAATAAATTTATTAGGAAATTATTAGTATAGTTAGACAGTATCCAGCAAAAAAAGGTTATTTTATACCTCTACTTTTCCAAAACAAAGAAAACCCCCCAAAATCCCATCAACACACAGTCATGCTGGAATGTCACTCTGTCTTACTCTGTTGGTTTCATGTAAATGTTTGGGGTGATTCATTCTGCCTCTTCTTTTCTCAAGTTCCAGGCTTCTTGGGTAGACCAAAACTAACACACAATGTCAGAGCACACAAGAGACCCATTCTAACAGGCTTTTATTACCTTTTCTTCGGAGTCCCCTGGCTGACAGGTAATTACTCCATCTCTTGATCCTCCTGCAAATGTTGCCTTGCAATTTGCAAGCCACTGTTGTCAGAAAGAGAGGGGCAGATATAGGTAAATTCAGCAATGTTCTGAGAACATTTTTAGTATCAATTCTGTTAGGAAAAATTCATTAAAGTTCTAATGACAGTAAAATGAAATTGTGCTGTAATGACTCTTTGAAAAGGGTCGTATTTGGGGGTTAAAGATGAACTGTTGGAAATTAAAAGTATCTGTTTATATGGGTTCAGTGATGGTCATCTAAAAATACAATTTCACTGTTATACTGTGTTGCCCTAGGGAATGGTTTCACCACACTGTTCCTAATTTATGTATAAAAGAATATATTATGGCTAGAAATCTTCCATAGGATTAGGGTTAGAAGACAGGACCAATACTTCCTCACAGGCTGGGTGATTCTGGTAAACATGACCTGACTTGGACACACCTACTTCTTTTATGCTCCGGTGGCTGCATCTGCTATGGGGCAGATCTCCTTTACTATAAGGAAGGCTATTATGGTAATAGCTCAGCTACTGAGAGATCCTGCCAGTCTTAAGCATCTGGGATAGTAACTAACACAGGGGTGAAAGGGAACCTTTGAGCAGAAAACAATGAGCATTGAGGAACTGAAGTTCACACTTGACATTAAAGGCTAGATTAGTTCACCAACCAGAACAAAAAGATTACTTTTACTGGGTGATGACTGAGAACCTGAAAACAGTGGCAGGTAAAAGGCCACAGAAATAGAAGACAAAAATAATTGTTATGGTGGAAAGTTAGAACTCTTGCCCTTGGGCAGGTCAAGATAACATCAATAACAGCAATAGCAATAAACTCCAAACCAGTAACTTTACAATGAACATCTTCTTTCTACGTGGCATTGTGCTGGTCAGTTTACAGATATTATTTCTATTTTCAAGGCAGTATCATGATGTGGTTAAGAGCATGGGCCTTTGAATCCCACAGCCCTGGGTTCCAATCCCACCCAGTTCCTAGTTAGCTAACGAGGGTAACAATAGCAACTCTCAGGGTAGTTGTGAGCATTAAACGATATAGTTTAAGAGATTTAACTCTTAGCAGGTTGTTGGATACATAGAAAGGACTCAGGAAATGATAGCTGCCATGACTATTATAATTGTTTTATCTTTACAACAATCCTGCAAATTAGTTATTATGACCAAGGGCTTACAGATGATGCATCTGAAATGAGAGATGGTAGGTCACTTATCCAAGGTGACTAACCCTTAAATAACTGAGCTGTGATTTAGACTCAAGTCAATCTGACTTCAAAACCCATGCTTTCTCTATAGTGCCTGGCATATTCTAGGAAGTGCTCAATACACACTACATACAATTATTATTGAACCACTGAGTTTTCTGGGCCTCCAACTGTGCATCTCTCAGAAAACAGGTGGCTGGCATGGATGGTTTCTAGATCACTTCTGTCTCTAACATTTTGCAAGCTAGATCTATGAAGAAAGAAAAAAGTAAAGAGCAAGAGCTGAGGCCAAGAGAAACCCTGGGGACTGGCCGATGCAGCCTCCAAGAGTGGCTATGAGAATAGAGAGGAGATCCACCACAACTAGTTTTGGGTAAGGCTAACACTGGAAGGAAGTAATCACCAATTTCAAATCTCTGGGAAAAGTTATAACATTGGTAAGTAACATATCAAACAGATACCCATTTTTTTTTTTTTCCAATTTCTTGGTAGGGCTAAAGTGAATGCTGAAGAATTTCTCTTTTGTAGATACCATTTTTAATACAATTAATATTGTATACAGTCCTACCACCATTAAATTGGAATTGTAATCCTTAACAAGGGAAAAGATGAAGTCTGCCTTCTGCTCCCTAAAGAGCATGTCTTAGGTTAATCATAACAGCTCCCAAGAACTCGGAGTGGTTGGGTTCATTTGGTTTTAACTGACTGCACGTGCACAGAAACACAAACGCTTACTGAGAGTGTGGCCTCTTTCCTGTTGTTGTAGGTATCCAAATATTCTTGCAGTTCTAACACACTGAACTTGAGCTTGTCCAGAAGTCCACATGAAAGGAGCTAAAGACAGGAAAATAACTGGTATTAAAACAACTAGAGAGATACCAAAACGAAGTATATTTAGAAGTGATGTTAAAGGGGTACAAGTGCCATCCATTTTAATAAGCTGTGAAATTTGGAATTTTGCTCAACTATCAGCTGCAACTGCAATTGAATCCCAGCTTGATAATGCACGCCTCCTAAGAAAATATCCACTGTTTCCCATATTAGCATAGGCAGGTAAGACATACCAAGTATTCCATAGAGGCCCACACTAAGATATGGTTTCCATTTTATACATGACTTCTACTGTCATCACCCAATAATACTCTAAGCAGTGTGAAGACAAACCTCCAAAAAGACTTTCAAATTGATTTTGTATTTATACCTTAAGTCATTTATGACAGAATGACTTTTCATATTGTATCCTTTGCTACAAGACAGCTACTGATCAAACAGTTTCTTGGAAGGACTTGACTCTTAAGAGACTTTTAAAATCTAAGCACATCCTCACTGGTTCTAAACCTCAGTAATTACTGAGCATGTGATGATTCTGTCACATCATGGGGGATAGAAAAAAAAGGTATCACACAACCCCCACCCACCAGGAGCTCATCAGTCTTGCATGGTTAGAGTTCCATGCATAAAGCCATGATTTGCCATCAGCCAGAGACTGTTTTGATTATCCTTTAAACTTATCATTTGCAGTTTGAGCTGGGCAAATCTACAGGGCAATAACTCTCTGTTAGAGACTTGGGGGTGGGGAAACTGATTGACATGTTGTCTCTGAAGACCCATCTGACTAGGCAACCTGGCATCATGGGCACTGCCTAGGTCAGCTCCAGGAGGTTATCTGACCATATCTGCACAGCTGTCAAAGTCAGAGTCATCAGAGAGCGGTTGCCAAGGATGCAGAGGGAGCAGAGGTGGAGTTTTCTCCTTTTTCTGTGAAATTGTTCTGCCTTGGCCTGGAGTGGCCATGTGCAGTAATTATACTGCAGACCTTTGGGAGTCATATCACAATACAGCACTGCTCACAGCACTGAAGGTGTCTTTAAACAAACCACAGCACAAACATGCTACCCTGAAGTTCTGCACTGTGGGCTGCGTAGGCCCTTCACTGTCACAGCGGGACTGGGATACTCACAGTCTCGGCATCCACAAAAAGTGTAGGGCACTCAGAGCAGGAGGTGAGCATCTGGGAAGAGCTGACAAATTTGGATCCGATTCCCCGGAGGTTATCTCCAAGGTAACTGGCTGCATCACAGGTTAGGAAGCAGAACCTTTTCTGAATATTCTGCAAGGCAAAATAGTGACCATTTGCAAAGGTCAACTTCAACTTATATATGATAAAAAACATTTGGGGGGGGCAGCTTCTGTTTTTATATTCCAGTTACATTAACTGATTTTTTTTTTTTTTTTGAGATGGAGTCTTGCTCTGTCGCCCAGGCTGGAGTGCAGTGGCGCGATCTCGGCTCACTGCAAGCTCTGTCTCCTGGGTTCATGCCATTCTTCTGCCTCACCCTCCTGAGTAGCTGGTACTAAAGGCGCCCGCCACCACGCCCGGCTAAGTTTTTGTATTTTTAGTAGAGACGGGGTTTCACCGTGTTAGCCAGGATGGTCTCAATCTCCTGACCTCGTGATCCGCCTGCCTCGGCCTCCCACAGTGCTGGGATTACAGGCGTGAGCCACTGTGCCCGGCCCTGATTTTTTTACTTGACATAAAAATTGTATACGTTTACTGTGTACAACATGTTTTAAAATATGTACATGCTGTGAAATGGCTACATTGGGCTAATTAACATGCATTTTTGGTGGTGAGAATACTTAAAATCTACTCTCAGCAATTTTCAAGAATATAATGCATGATTATTAATGGGAAAAAACCCTACTTTTATTTGTTATTTATTATTTTTATTATTTTTAAATTTATTTTTTATTATACGTTAAGTTTTACAAATGTGCACAACGTGCAGGTTTGTTACATACGTATACATGTGCCATGTTGGTGTGCTGCACCCATTAACTCATCATTTACACTAGGTATATCTCCTAATGCTATCCCTCCCCCTCCCCCCACCCCACAACAGGCCCCAGTGTGTGATGTTCCCCTTCGTGTCCAAGTGATCTCATTGTTCAGTTCCCACCTATGAGTGAGAACATGCGGTGTTTGAAAACCCCTACTTTGCAATCTTTATAAACATATCACATGAGAATGGGTCCGTAGGGTAATGGGGGAGGGGAACAGAATGAATGTTTACGTTAAATCAACTAAGTAATCATTCGGTGTGAACGTTTCTTCCTGAAATGCCATTTCCCAATGCGTGGATGCTTGTGCAGGTTGAGTATCCCTTCTCTGAAATGCTTGGGACCAGAAGGGTTTCGGGTTTTAGATTTTTTCAGACATGAAATATTTGCAGATACATAACCACTTGAGTTGTTCCAATGAGCATTTCCTTCGAGTGTCACATTGGCACTCAAAAAGTTTCAGATTTTAAAGCATTTTGGATTTTTGGATTTGGGATGTTCAGCCTGTATCATCTTTTTGATCAACACTGCTTTTCTTTTTGCTTGTGGCTAGTGCCAATCAGAGTCTGAGTCTTCCTTGCGTGTTTGTCAGACTGGTGAAAGGAGATTACTTCAGTGTGGACAAGATGAAAAAGGTCAAGAGGCGTTAACTCTTTTCTGCTTCCCGAGATCAGAGCTCCCTGAGACAGAGCATGGAAACTGTGCATTTGAGCCTCTGAAGAGTGAAATAGTAAATGCTGAATGGGCCCTCTCTTCCTCTGTAGGCACGTCTGGTGTCTCAACTGAGCCCAATTCTGTCCTAGAGCTTAATATACATCACTCATTAATCCTTAGCGCCGGATGAACAAACTGAGGTTAAGAGTGGTTAAGTGATTCGCTTCAGGTCATGCAACTAGTAAGGATGGGTCTGACTCCAAAGCTGACAATCTTTCCATAATCTCGATTGCTTCCTAAGGTTACTGCTCTTCCTACACTACCTGAGGGGAAAAACAAAAAACATAATTAAGAAGAATCTGATTCAATGGGTCTGTGTCAGTGTCAAAATAAGAACACTTTTTTGGGAGGCTGAGGCAGGAGGATCACAAGATCAGGAGTTCAAAACCTGCCTGGCCAACACGGTGAAACCCCATCCCTACTAAAAAAAAAATACAAAAAAATTAGCTGGGCATGGTGGTGTGCGCCTGTAAACCCAGCTACTTGGTAGGCTGAGGCAGAAGAATTGCTTGAACCCGGGAGGTGGAGGTTGCAGTGAGCCAAGATCGCACCACTGCACTCCAGGCTGAGCAACAGAGAAAAACTCTATCTCAAAAAAAAAAAAAAAAAAACCAACAAAAACAAACAAACAAAAAACACTTTTACCCCCCTGAACTTCTAGCAAACAGTGTTTTTTGTTTTGTTTTTGAGACAGGGTCTTGCTCTGTCACTCAGGCTGGAGCGCAGTGGCACAAACATGGCTCACTGCAGCCTTAAACTCCTGGGCTCAAGCAATCAGCTCACCTCAGCTTCTCAGCTAGCTGGCACCATAGGTATGTGCTACCATACCCAGCTAATTTTTAAAACGCTTTTTTTGTAGAGATGGGGTCTTGCTATGTTGCCCAGGCTGGTCTCCAACTCCTGGGCTCAAGCAATCCTCCTGCCTCAGCCTCTCAAAGTGCTAGGATTACAGGCATGAGCCGCCACACCCAGCCTATACAATGTCGTTAACAAAAGAACAAACTATTTAACAACAACAAAAAAAGAATTCCAGTCCTTACGCATTGGCTTTCCCCAATGATATTACTGCTTTTTGGGTTGTCAAACCTAATCCATGAAAAACACTATCTGTCCTGTTAAGGGGAAATTAGCATGTCCCCTAAACAATAGCAGGCTTTTAGTTCTTTATAAGTTATATTAGAAAAATGCCAACCATATTGCATATTATTTATTTTTAAATTTATTTAATATATCTGAGAATCTTGGTAGAATGTATAACCTACTTCTATCTCTGTGGTGTTAAGTTGGTTTTATGTCAATTAAATAAAAGACCCAAAACTAACAATGTTAGAGCTGACAGAAACCGAAATTCCATGTCTAGCATTGCATAACTAGTTGAGTGGCAGAGCTGGGATTAGGATTCAGGTCCCCAAATAGTGTGGAGTTCTTTCCTTGTTACCTAAGGATAAGGTAAGATTCTGGCTTATTTTTTCGTATACAGAGAAGACTAGATCTGTCAGGGAACTTCAGAGCCACATATAAAGTCAGTGATATTTAGGGGATATAAATTCAGTTTTGTTTTCTTGTGAATTCCATCACACGTTATATAATTTGGTGACATTATGTGACACATGATGATGAGATTCTCATGAGCAACAAGAAGAAAATATGATGACTGAGACACTTGGAAAAATGTCCACACTGGACCGACAGAAACCACTTCCTTGTTTTTAAAACCAAATTATTTTCACAATTACCTCCTCCCTACCTCTTCCAAAATCCAACCAAACACGGAAACATTGTATTCACACTTACAGGGAAATGTTGGGAAACAGTAAACAGACATTGTAAGGAAATGACAAATGATTCATAACAGGCAGAAAGCAGGTCTAATGTATTTCATTTCCAGCATATTTTAGTAATGCCTATTTTGCTTCAAGTATTATTTTCATATAGAATCTGATCAGGGTTGAGAAAATTCTTTTTTTTTTTTTTTTTTTTTT
>NC_045455.1:83855605-83913275 GCF_002776525.5 Piliocolobus tephrosceles
CTCCTGACCTCGTGATCCGCCCGTCTCGGCCTCCCAAAGTGCTGGGATTACAGGCTTGAGCCACCGCGCCCGGCCGAGAAAATTCTTAAGTATAAATGTAATATTAAAAAGCAAAATAGGAGGTATGCATTTTAAAAAATTATTATATTATTATTACTGCAGATAAGCTCCATAGGGTGATTGATTTAATACACTGATGAAAAAGAAATTCAAACCCAAATGAGTGCCCCCAGGGCCCATGCCTGTCCCCACCTTCCAGCTCATTTGCATTTTAATTTTTAGTACTTTCTTCTCCCTCTCTCCACAACTGCGTTGCTCTCTGGACAGTGGATGCTGTGAAACCTGAACCCACTGCCTTGCTGCTGGAGTGGCGAAAGATGCTAGAGAGTTAACTGTTACCAGACAACAAATGGCACATCAGCCCGTCTCAGGGGAAGGGGTCATCTTCTGCGAGGACATTGGATGGGACATCTGAGGCCTTTCACTCCTATAGCCAGTTTTATCACTTGGGAGTTAGCTTTGTTCTCTTTAGTCTCTCTCCTGCAATCTGAGTATTCTCTCAGAAGTGGCTCGAGAGTCCCCAGTGGAGGTGGCTCACGGCGTGCCAGGGCTGCAGAACTCTCTGTGGTGGGCAGTCAGTCACTTCAGGGCTCTCACCAGAAGATCCAGACTCTGTGGCGGGGCCAGGGCCACAAAGGACATGCCAATGACCATGAGGAAGAGCAGTCAAATGGGAGCAGCCAGCCAGTGCTGATGGCCTGCTACATGCACGGCTTGTGCTGTTTCTCCATGTGAGCTCTCATAGGTAGTCTTTGAAAGATAAAACTCATAGACACTGTTTTCACTTCCATTGTACCATGGAGGACACTGAGGCTTGGAGAACTTAAGGATTGTCTGCAGGCCTAGAAGGCTAGTAAGTGGCCAGAACTGGAATTTGAACCAAAGGCTAGTCTGACTTCACTGTACTCTTTTTCCACCAAGAAATCACCATCCCATACAACTCTTTTCTCCTTATGCCTCACCAGCATCTCAACTGGTGGGCTGCCAGGTACCAGGCAGGTAGAGGGTGTAGAGAGGGCCTCCCTTCTGCCTTCCTTATACTACTTGCATACCTGGGTAGGTGGGAGAGGAAGTCAGGCTGAATGGTGGCTGCAGCTGTGGGCCATGGCTGACCTGTCAGTCTTGGTAATGAACCTGCTGGTCTACTGACATGAAGTTAGAAGCTGTGTGTTGAAGGTTTCCATTTATTCTTCCTACATTTACTAAGCACCTAGTGTATGTTAGAAACTGTCAGAAATCAAGGTGAGCAAGGCACTGTTTACCTGCCCTCTTCATGGCAGACAGACACCTAAACAAGTTATTACCATATAGAGTCACAAGTGTAACGGATGCAAGCACAAAATCCCGAGATGCCAGGGGCAGGGAGAAAGTAACGGAAGGCTTTACTCACTGAAGTGACACCCAATTGAGGGCTTTGAATGTAACTGGGAGTGCAGCCCAGGGACAAGGGGAGATGACCGTTCCAGGCAGAGAGACGGTATTGTGCAGGACTGTCAAATTAAGCATGAATAATCCAAGAACTCTAATAAAAATGACCCATAACAGCCAAACTTAAATATATATTATTAATCGTTCTTTAAAAACAGCTTTTAGAGGCTGGGCACGGTGGCTCACGCCTGTAATCCCAGCACTTTGGGAAGCCAAGGCAGGTGAATCACCTGAAATCAGGAGTTCAAGACCAGCCTGGCCAACATGGTGAAACCTCGTCTTTACTAAAAATACAAAATTAGCCGGGCATGGTGGTGCATGCCTATAAACCCAGCTACTCAGGAGGCTGAGGCAGGACAATCGCTTGAACCTGGGAGGTGGAGGCTGCAGTGAGCTGAGATAGTGCCAATGCACTGCAGCCTGGGCAACAAGAGTGAAACTCCATCTCAAAAATAAAAAAAAAGCTTTTAGAAAAATATAACTAATAAGTTGCTTTGCCTCTCAATCCTTAACATTAAATTTACCTCAAACAGTAGCTTTCTGGTAGTTTGCTTTAAATTTTCAATCTGGCTTACTGTTTAAAGTATTTCTAGAATTCTTATCTTTTAGCAGCCAATTGTTTTCTGTCTTAAATCTAACATCTCCTCCAGCCCAGGTTAATGTCAGACATGACATTAATGTGCCCATTCAAGTTTCTACTAGGTTTTCACTTAGAGTAAATTGAAGAAGTTGAAAGAGCACTACAAGTAAGACTCCAAGTTAACTAGTCCAAGTAGCTATCTGCACTACTGGTATATAATTCTCCAAAAATGGATTATAAGAAGGGCCTCCAGGCTCAAAAACAGAGTTCACTTTTATGTTAGCTAAAAATATGTCATCCTGAATTTGAAATTCTTTAAAATAGATTATTTCAGTTTTGCCTAACCTTCTGCTCACTAGAATAACAGATTAATAAGCAATCTTTTTTTTTTTCTTTTTTTAAAATGGAGACAGAGTCTCACTTTGTTGCCCAGGCTGGAATGCAGCGGTGTGATCTTGGCTCACTGCAACCTCCGCCTCCCAGGTTCAAGTGATTCTCCTGCCTCAGCCTCCCGAGTAGCTGGGATTACAGGCATGTGCCACCATGCCTGGCTAATTTTGTATTTTTAGTTGAGACAGGGTTTCACCATGTTGGCCAGGCTGGTCTCGAATTCCTGACCTCAGGTGGTCCTCCCCCCTCGGCCTCCCAAATCCCTGTTGGGATTACAGGTATGAGCCACTGTGCCTGGCTGATTGGCCTGATTCTTAAGGGTTACTAAGGAGGAGGCACCTTCCCGTACCATAAAAAGAAATTACAATGTACAGCAACCTGCTGCAATGCTATTGACCTCAGAGCAGAACCGAGGTCAAGGGACACTGGCTACTGAAATGATATTTTAAGGCAGATTTACCTATGGGGTCTCCTACTCCCCAAGACTTCTTAACAACCCATTTAAGAGGGACATAATTTCAGTTTTGCACTTTTGATATATCATTCCTTATTTTCCTGCCTTTCCCTTCGGCCATGGCTCTTCCTGTAGGTGATTTGAGCGCCCCTTCTCTCAGTCCAACTAAATTATTGTCCCTCTCCCATGATATACTCATGATATACAGAACTCAACAGTTACATAAGTTTAACTAGATTCTAACTGTTCTGTCTGGTCATTCATCCAAAATTCAAGTCTATTCAAAGTTGGAACTAGATAGTTCCTTTCCATTTTTTCCCCTTGTATTATCCATGGGAGTTCTGTCTAATGAGTTATGAAAAAATATGCTTAAGAAAATGCTGAAAGAAAAGCGTTTTTTATTATAGAAAACAGGAAATTGGCCAGGCACAGTGGCTCATGCCTGTAATCCCAGCTACTAGGGAGGCTGAGGCAGGAGAATCGCTTGAACCTGGGAGGCGGAGTGAGCTGAGATCATGCTACTGCACTCCAGCATGGGTGACAGAACAAGACTCTGTCTCCCCACCCCCCCAAAAAATAAAAAGAAAATAAGGAAATAAAAACCATCCCAAATTTCATTGCCCTGAAAAGACACAATGATATTCTGGTGTATAATTTTCATTATTTTCTAGGCATTAAAAAAAAAGAAATACTAATCTATCTATCTATCTATCTATCTATCTATCTATCTATATAAAATCGATATATATAGATTAGTATATGTGTATGTATATATATACATACACACACACACACACACACACACATATATTTAAACTAGCTTTCTCTTTAACTAGAATATTGGTAACCATGTTTCTACATCAACAAATCTTCCCCTAGAACCTCATCTTCTTAGCTTCCAGGCCTCATTATTCCCAGCACTGCCATTTTCACAGTCAGTATCTGCTTCAAGCTCAGACATAGTTCTAGTTAACTGCAATGGCCTTCAAAGAGCTCTGGTGTTTCTTCACAGCAAGGCATGTTTCTTTTGCCGCCTCCTGCTCCTGCCAATTATTTGATGAAATTTGGAGGATACAAGTTTACAGAAAGATGCATAGAGGAGTTAATGGGAAGCAGTCATTGTAATTATGTTATGAGGTAACAAGCGAGATTTAAGGTGTCCACACATGAGACTGCCACAGAGAGCTGTGTGTGCAAGATGCTAGGCTGAGGGATTGGAAGTGGGGTTGAAATCCCACCTGCACTCTGCTGGCCAAGTGTGGTACTGCACCCCTCTGGAGGCAGGGACATTCATTACATTTTGCACAAAGACACTATGGACAGTGGGGCTGTGGTTCACGCGGGAGAGGCAGTTGTTAGATTGGCCTGATTCTTAAGGGCTACCAAGTAGGCGGCATTTTCCCATTTCATAAAACGAAATCTGCAGTGCACAGCAACCTGCTACAACAGCAAGAATGACTTTTCATCTGTTCAAAAGCAACTCAAGGGAGTAAGCAAGTGTTCACAGCTATGGCTGGCATGCTAAGGAATTCATAGAGTGGGCAAATGAGAAAAGACAAGGAAAGGAAAGATAAAAATAATAAAAACGAAAGAGAGGTAAAGGGGGTGGGATGGAGGATAGGCCTGGCAGAAGATTCCTTTAATGGTCCCGATGTCATGGCTGCTGAAGACTGGTGATGTCAGTAACACCAAGAAAGGCAGGAATGAAAGGTACTTCATGGCAGCCTAAATCACCAATACCACGTTGAGAAGGACGATGAGATTAAGGGTAAATAGGAGAAATTTTAAAGTCAGAGGAAATTTAGGGGTGTCTGGAAGAGAAAATACAGCAGTATAACCCCCGAACAAAAGAACAACCTCTCCTTAAATTCGAAGCTACCTGGCTCCCCTTAGAAACTGAGTCCTCTGCACTTTCAGTGAGCACACATACCTTAAACAAGGAGGAGAACACATGAAATGTATACACAGCACAGGAGCCGTCTGAGTCGCACATAAGCTGGTTGATGTGGCTGCGCCAGGCCTCCTCGGCATCGTCGCAGGCTGCGGGCTGAAAGGCGGCAAGGATGGCTGAGAAGAAGGGCGAGGGAGGGGGAGAGACTCCCCTGTCACCTTCTCCAAAGCTGGAAAAAATGAAAACGACTATGTCAAGAAGTGATGTCCTTCTCATCCTATACCGGGTTTTATAAATTCTCACGCTGAGAGTCAGCAAAATGAGGTAGCTATTCTACCCACTCTTCCTTTTGAAGTTGCTTTGGGGTCTTGGCTTTCACTCAGCAGTCACTGTGATTCTTTTTGGTGTGTTTGTTTGTTTTGAGTCTCGCTTTGTCACCCAGGCTGGAGTGCAGTGGCATGATCTCGGCTCACTGCAACTTCTGCCTCACAGGTTCGAGCAATTCTCGTGCCCCAGTCACCAGAGTAGCTGGGACTACAGGCGTGTGCTACCATGACCAGCTAATTTTTGTATTTTTAGTAGAGACAGTATTTCACCATGTTGGCCAGCTGGTCTTGAACTCCTGACCTCAAGTGATCCACCCAGCTCGGCCTCCCAAAGTGGTAGGATTACAGGTGTGAGCCACCGCGCCTGGCAAGAGGTCACTGAGATTCTTTCATGATTCAAGGAAATAGAATTTGCACCTCTAGAATTTCTGTGATTCCTCCATTTCTGATTCCCTTTCTATAGACTTGGTACCTCTTTTAGCCTTCAGCAATGCCTCTCACTTTCACAGAGGCCATGCCCCAAAGTAAACCACAGTCCTATGCTTTGGCAGTTTCATTCTTCATTTTTCATTATGAAAAATTATATAAATTTTGAATCTTCTAATTTTTCCTTTCTGGAGGGAGAGTATTAATAAATGCATATGCACAAATGCCTGGAAGACAAAGGTAGAGAGAGAGAAGGAAACCAGAGATACGTAGGGAAAGAGAGACAGAGAGGCAGGAAGAAAGAAGAGATAATGAATCAAAAATGAAAGGTCCAATTCTTCTCTAGGTATTACCTTAAACTTTTCCTTTGATGGACAGACATTGCTTACTGTAACAGAAGGCCTTTGTCTAGCATATCAGAAGCTTTGACTTAGTTCTTATTTTCAACTTTCAGAAGAGTAATTTTAGGATCTCAACTTTCTTCTCCTGAAGTAGATCTGTAGCATTACTATTTGTGATTTATTCTAGATGCTGGTTTAGTCTAACCTCTGATTTTTTTTTTTTTTTTGAGACAGAGTCTTGCTCTGTCGCCTGGGCTGGAATGCAGTGGCCGGATCTCAGCTCACTGCAAGCTCCGCCTCCCGGGTTCACGCCATTCTCCTGCCTCAGCCTCCCGAGTAGCTGGGACTACAGGCGCCCGCCACCTCGCCCGGCTAGTTTTTTGTATTTTTTTTAGTAGAGACGGGGTTTCACCATGTTAGCCAGGATGGTCTCGATCTCCCGACCTCGTGATCTGCCCGTCTCGGCCTCCCACAGTGCTGGGATTACAGGCTTGAGCCACCGTGTCTGGCCCCTCTGATGTTTTTATCTATTTCTCTTCACATTTTTTTTTCTGTTTCTATATCTCACTAGTCTCAGAAATATCAGCCACCAGGCCAAAAGACACCCACTTAAAGAGTAGGTATTTACTGTATAAAGAGCCTCTTGTTCCAGTGTTTTAACTTCAAATGGAAAGAGCTTATTTCCAAGGCTTGCCAAGTCTTGCTTATCTTCAAAGCTTCCAAGGTCTGGATCATGTTCCCAGGCTCTTCCTTTCCTTTTTATGTTGCTTTCTGGCCTTCTGAATTCATATGTAAGTGTCCCTTCTTCATTCCACATGAGGCCCTATAACGGGACTGGATGACTCTAACTCAGCTGAGAGCCCGCCATGATACATGTCACTTTGGACTCCTTCATTAGGATGTCCCAGCAGTGCAAGGGTGACACTTAACTTGAGTGTGAATGCCACACAATATACCATGCACATTCACACCACTCACATCAGCCAAGGGCTCCATTACCTCGCCAGGGTAAACTGGTCCAGGGCCCGATTGCCTTTTTCGTCCCCCTCAGTCATGTCTAGGCTAAAGCTGTCGCTGCATTCAAAAGCTGCTGGAAGTTCATTGATGGAACTAGAAAGATCATCCTCATGCACAGTGGTGTCCTCCTCCTCACGAACAGCTTCACCCTGGAAGAATAAAAAGACAAAAGAATCCCCCAATGTGTAAGAATACATACAGGACAACCTGTTCAACTAAGGAACAAATAAGAGAGACCGAAGTGCTGATGGTGATAGAAATGGGGACATTTGTTTTCTAGCTATAGTACAGTCTATTTCTAGGCCGGACTCAGGAATTCTCTGAAGTACTGTTCATTCTTTATCTTCTTTTCAATCTCTTCCATAACAATCCCCAAAGGGGCTCCCAATAGATTTTCATACTTGGCCCATGCTTATAGGGTATGAACGCTCAACCTGGAAAAGACCATCAAGACCTCCAGTCCAACCTCCACATTTTGCAGATGAGGAAACAATGCTCCATGTGGGAAAGGGACTTGTCTAATATATCAGGTCCATAATCAGAGTTGGAGCTGGGACAAGAAACACTGCTTTAGGATTCAGAACTCCTTCCATTGTCCAAACCCAGCCTTCTAAAGTAAGCCTATCCAGAGTTAATTCTCTAATATAGAACCCCTTTACCAATGGAATGTAGAATCATCAGGGCCTGGCACAGTAGATGCCCAGGATACCTGTGGTGTGCACAAGTGATCCAGAGTCCTTCCCTAAGCCTGCTGGGTTGCTCGGTCTTTCCATATAGGGAATGCTCTAAGATCCATTTGCATGTATGCGTTACCCTTGAGTATACCCCCTAAAGATAACAGATATGAGTATCTGCTCTTACCTGACTACAAAATGTGGAATGAACAGTACAATGAAAGGGCTCTAGGGCGGGCAGAACCAGGATCAGTGAGAGGCAGGAAAGAGACATAGCAAGTAAAATGGAAAAAGAGGTTGGGTTTGGGCCTGGGCCAGGGGAAAAAGGAGGACTGATTGTTCTTTAGGAGAGGAAGGAAGGCAACTGGATTACAGATCAGAAGGGGGAGGAAGAAAGATGTACATGTTACAGTGAGTCATTTTCTTAAAACAAAACAAAAGCAAGGCAAAATACAAGTGTATATGAATTAGAGCTTTATCTCGAGTTAACATCTGTTCACTCATTCAGTGTGTAAATACGTATATAAAAATATATATTATACTTTGACTCTAGAATTAATAGGAAAAATTACCAGGAATGGTAAAAATATATTAGGGAAATAAGATATCTCATGTCTTTGGAGGAGCTGCTGGTAAATACTGAGTTTGAGATGTTGATCCATATCTGCTTTTTAAAACTACAGTGCTGCCAACGAGGCTGGCCACTGGTTCCTGGTCTAGGTTATTAGTGTACATACACTTAATCCATTACAGAATGCATGAGTTCTTATTAAAATACCTTTTATTTTCTCTAATATCATAGATAATATCAAACATTGCAGAAATGCAACTTATGTGAAAAACAGGGATAGCTCCTCAGAAATGGGACTTGACTTTTCCTTGATAGGATGAGATTTATTACTTAGGTATTACTTTTCTTTTTTCTTTTTTTTTTTTTTTTTTGAGACTGAGTCTCGCTTTGTTGCCCAGGCTGGAGTGCAGTGGTGTGAGCTCAGCTACCTGCAACCTCCACCTCCTGGGTTCAAGCAATTCTCTGCCTCAATCTCCTGAATAGCTGGGATTATAGGCACCCGCCACCAAGCCCAGTTAATTTTTTTGTATTTTTAGTAGAGACAGGGTTTCACCATCTTGGCCAGGCTGGTCTTGAACTCCTGACCTCGTGATCCACCCACCTCAGCCTCCCAAAGTGCTGGGATTACAGGTGTGAGCCAAAGCGCCCGGCCTTAGGTAGTATTTTCTATGAGAAATCTATATGTTTTTAGCATTCAAAATAGAAAAGTGGAGAAAATGACCATATTGACATTGAGAAATATCAAATGCTAATAACTTCACATATACTTTGTTATGTTTTTTCTATGAAATTTAATTTCATAATCTTAGAATTTTAACTTAGACAACTTTTCTTTCTGGGCTTTTTTCTTTTGGCTAAAAAAGAACTCTACTAATTCCAAGAATCCTGATTGTAGTACCTTTGCAATGAGGCAAATTTAGAAATCATTACTATTTAAGCTTCAATATTTTTAGGTAATTATAATCTGGTGATTGTCCTTAGTTTAAAGCACATAGATTTTCCTAGATTTCTGATCTATTTTTACTACACTATCAGAGAATATAGAATAGCCAATATTATATTTTTCCATTAGAAGTGTTGGAAGGAATATACTTTTATAAATTTTTTTTCAATTTTAGTTTTTCTTTTGAACTTGCACAACCGTAACCAAACTCATGATAGAGAGTGCTTGACTCTATCTTAACAGCAATTGATTACTTTGGTATTTCACTAAAAGGAAACACAATTCTATACTGATGGGCATAGATGTGGGCAAAGCATGCAAGTGGATGGTTTTCAGGACATTTTAATAAAATAAACTTTAAATGAAATATATACACTGTTAGATTTTTTTAAATTAAGATAATTACATCCATTAGTTACTTTTCTCCTCACAGTCTCTGAAGAGAAGTGTTTTGTGCAAATCTGGCATAAGACTGTGATCAACATTAAAAATTCTGACAGTATGCCAAAAGGCAAGCACTGAATCAATGTACAAATTGTATAATTGTTTCCTACATAGGAAAAAATTTCCCCAAATACGTGCATACACCCACACCTCACTTAGTATATTGTTTTATAAAATTCATGACAAAGACCAGCAGTTTCCCAGTCACAGCGATCTCAGACACACACCACTGGTTTTGCCATCCACCAGCAGTGTTCATGCAAAATGTCTCATTTTAGAAAGACCTCAAGTCAAGTCTTTCAGCCAAGAAGAAGATGGCTGCTCAAGTTTGTGGGGGTAAAACAACTTCAAAACATAGACTCAGGTGTACAGACTTCTATTATTTTAAAAAAGAGAGAAAGAAAAAGATAAAGATACTCTTTCTACTTGAGACCCCTTAAGAATTCTCAGAAAATTGGAAGTGCTTTTTTTTTTTTTAAGTGTTGTAAGCGAAGTACAAATTATCATTGTTAAAATCTCTTCACCTTTGAACCCTCAGAAATCTGCAGATTATTCATATCAGGCAAGGAAGCATCAAAGCTGGACATTCTGGTGTTAAAGGAATGAGGGTCTGCAGGGGTTGAGTCACAGGTTGTGGTGAGCAGCTCCATGGGATTCGTCTCTTCAGAGGGGGAGAGAGTCATGATCTGTTTAAAAAGGAAAGGAAATTAAACATAGTATGAAGTTCTCTTTCTTTAAAAGCTCCAATTCTCTAGTTGTTGGTTAATACGTCTTAATTTTTAAACTTCCACATTTCACCATTTTTGGACCTTAAACATAGCAGTTAGTAATCCAGGCATTTTCAGATAATCACATCAAAACGTCTGTCATATCTCCACACTTTAGAGATCTGGGGAATTTTTAACAAGATTCCAGAATCACAAAAGTATTTGTGAAAAATCTAGGCCTTAACAGATCTGGTGGCTTTCAGGGTGAATCACATGGACCCCAGTCTTTGTTTCCATCTGCAACCTACAGAGAAGACGTTGCCAGTTAGAACCCATTAGACACCACCTGACAGTTCCGATTTTAGTTCAGCAGCTGTGGAAAGTTTCCTTGGCTGCAACTGGAAACTATACTCCTGCATTAGTTACAAAAAATAAGCCTCCCAATTCCTAGAGTGGGAGAGCTGCTACTTACTAGGTCTGAGTGCTCCAGGATCTGGCTGGCTGTGAGGTCCTCCTCCTCAGATGACTCATCGGAGTCCTCATGGTTCATTTTATTCAGGCTGGGAGTGCTTCCTGACAGTTGGCGCTCCTCCAGAATCTGCATATCACACTTGTCCAGGCTGTCCAGAGAACGTCTGCGCACTCCCCAGTTGAAATTGTCCATACTCTCACCCTGAAATCACACCATCAGCCAGTTTTTTTAATGCCAAAATCCTCTTGCACTCACATGTTCACACATTCAATTAGTCATAGCTTAGGAACAAATATGGTCATTATTAACTCTCAGGCCCTCATCTACTTTGGTATCAAAACTTTTGTTTACCCGATGTGAAAAGGAGTAAAAGCACACTATTTTCATGTAAACTCATGTAAAGTCATAGGTAGAAGTGATGACATACTTTTCTTTGGCATGGTGGGTAATAATTACATTTTTTAAAAACTTGATTTTGGTAAACACTACCAATGATCTGTGTTTTCAAAAATCTGTAGGAAAGAGACCGTTAGTATGAAAACTTCAAAAGAGGTGACACCCACTCCCACCACCCTGAGGTCAGCCCCTGTTTAGTACTGTTTTCAGAAGGAGAAAAATGTAGGAGCTATGCTCGTAGCACATTCCAGAATCCTTTGGGTATTTAGTGGAAGAGCATTAGGTAAACATTCCAGCCTATTTCTGCCACAGCGGTTTTCACAGACACAATGCAGAGTTAAAGACTTATCAGAGCAGCTGGGCAAAGTCTGATGGATCATGCACTATGCAGAGGCCAGAGCGGCAACACCTTAACTTTTGCTTTAGGTTATTCTTTAAATAATTGTCCCAGTGTAGAAAATTGTTAATTTCCTGGACTCGGTACCAAATATTATTATTATTATTATTATTTGAGATGGAGTCTTGTACTGTCGCCTGGGCTGGAGAGCAACAGCACCATCTCGGCTCACTGTAACCTCCACCTCCTAGGTTCACACCATTCTCCTGCCTCAGCCTCCTGAGTAGCTGGGATTACAGGCACTCGCCACCACACCCGGCTAATTTTCTGTATTTTTAGTAGAGACAGTTTCACTGTGTTGGCCAAACTGGTCTTGATTACCTGACCTCGTGATCCACTCACCCCGGCCTCCCAAAGTGCTGGGATTACAGGCATGAGCCACCGCACCCGGCCTATTACTGTTTTTTTTTTTTTTTCTTCTTTTGAGACAGTCTTGCTGTCGCCCAGGCTGGAGTGGTGCAGTGGCATGATCTCAGCTCGCTGCAACCTCCACCTCCCAGGTTCCACGCGAGGCTAATTTTTTGTATTTTAAGTAGAGTCTGGGTTTTGCCATGTTGCCAGGCTGGTCTCGAACTCCAGACCTCAAGTGATCCACCCACCTTGGCCTCCCAAAGTGTTGAGATTACAGGCGTGAGCCACTGCACCTGGCCTCAAATAATAATGTTGATTTGTATATTTTGAATTACTGAGAACTAGCTTAAGTGGCCACGTAAGTGTTAAAGAAGGCTTTTAGTTGCATTCAGACTTTCTCTACAAATCATCAGTTATTAAACAAGTGTATTTGACTAACATCACTTTTTTTTTTCTAGAAATGGTTTGGGTTTTATTTTTCTCTCTGTTAAGATAGGAATAAAGGAAGACAAATATTACTCAGCTGACTGAGCAAATTTTAACCTAAACAAATGATCTGGCAAAATCTAGCACAGAACCTTTTCATTTACTGGTAATTTGAAACACTGCCTGATGGTTCATTGAAATAAAATAAAACAACTTTTTCTGATGAGAGCTCAGTGAACAACATACTATGAGAGATGTGAGTTACTGTTAAACTTATGAGCATTATCGTTCATTGATTTCCCTCTGTTTTAAGGGTCACGTCTGTCTCCTAGTGAAACAAGCTTGCCATTCTCACAGATCTGTCATATAACAGAGGTGTAGCTTTTCCAAAGTCTGCTTGGGCTATTCATGGTAGAAGGCAAGAGGTACAAATCCTAAGCACAATCTGGATAAGATACAGAAATTATCATTATTCATCCTCACATATGATATTTATGATTGCTCTTAGGGCTGTTTGATTATAAAAGAGAATGCAGACTCAGAATATTGTTTCTAACATCCAGTATCTGCTGTGTGCTAAATTACCACCACATAATTTTTTTTTTTTTTTTTTCTGATGGAAATGGCTAACTGTTGTACTGGGATTTTAAAAATAGCCATTGCAGTGAGAAAATAAAAAGATATATACATGAAAGAAGCAAAAGTTCTGGGAAGAAAAAGGAAAATCCAATGTGTAAAGAGAGGAAAAAAATACAGAAAAATCAGAATACTAACTATACAGAGTAAAAAGAGAAGAATGTGAAAATTATAGGAAAAAATATACAAACACAAATTCACAAAACTGACTCTCTTGTGCCAAATGACTGTAAGGGTTGGATGAACTATCTTAGGCTGTGATTCTGGAGGTCTCCCACACTGCACATGAGACAGAACCATGAGCTTGCAGAGGAATAGACATCCAGGTGGGAGAACGCTACACCAGGCGCAGGTCACTGCTAGTGCTGGTTTGGTGGCAGCTCTGGTGAAGACCTGAACCAATCAGGTGTGAAAATAGGGAGGCAGGGAAAGCTGTTCTTGCAGGAATAAGGTTTGGCTGTCTTGCTGGAGGATGTAGCATCTCCATTAGAGGTAAGGGAGTTGAAATGGTTCCCCTGGTGTGGCTGAGAGGTTGAGATGGAACAGTGTTGCAGTCTGGCCCTGGTTAAAGTCCATGGTGATTAAAACTCAACCAGGCTTTCCAGCATGGCCCTAGTGGGAGACCCACCCTCCATCCTTCCTCTCCCCAAAACGTCAGATTTGTATTTTATGTTACATACAAAGCGAAAAGTCAAAACAGTTTCCTACATGTGAGAAAATGCAGAGGATTTTCTGACTGACTGACTGACTGACTGACTGATTTTCTGACTGACTGACTGACTGACTTTCTGACTGACTGATTTCTGACTGACTGACTGACTGATAACTGACTCTGTATATGTCAGTTATCAAACTTAAAAACCACTCAGCTCCGCCCGCTGAGTGGTTTTTAAGTTTGATAACTGACATATACAGAGCGTTCATCTGGACTAGCCATGGGGAGCGGGGAGGGGGGTGGGATTGCACTGGGAGTTACACCTGATATAAATGATGAATTGATGGGTGCTGACGAGTTGATGGGTGCAGCACACCAACATGGCACAAGTAGACATATGTAACAAACCTGCACGCTATGCACATGTACCCTAGAACTTAAAGTATAATAAAAAAATAAAAAAATAAAAAAAAAGAATCCGGACACAATAGGCAGTATTAGTTTTATAGTGAGTATGTTTTTTCCTTCTATGTGTTTAGCTCTATAATCCTGGTAATTGACAAATAAAATATTTTATATCATATGATGCTTCTATCCAGGTATTTAATGTGTTTTTCAGATTGTAAAACACTTTTCCTCCATTGGAATAAATTGTTTTCTAACTCACGCACCAATAGTTCCACTTTGAAGGGTTCTCACTTTTGAAGAAATATGTGGAAGAAAATGATCTGGATGATTAAGTAGAAAGAGGTTGATGAATACCCTAGTGAAAATAACACCTGTAGCTGTGTAAATTCACATGGCATTTACAGGAAAATAATTGAAAATAATTGCAAAATCAAGAAATTGATCTTCATGCAGTACATTCTATGGCCCAAATAACCTAGTAAGCCATTCTGCTTCTCAAGACTATTTTCTGAATTCTTATGGATAACTTACATATGTTTTGGGGATATGTGGTAAGTGTCTTCTGTCCTCAACAAAACTACTGAGGCCCATAAGAAGGATATTAAGCTAATAATAAAATATTTTTAAAATTATTTTAACGTGACCTCAGAGGAATACTTCTGAGATTTTTTTTAAATTTCAACTTTTATTTTAGATTCAGAAAGTACTCGTGTACGATTGCTGCAAGGGTATATTTGACCCAGGTGGTGAGCATAGCACCCAATAGGTAGTTTTTAAACATATGCTTCTCTCCCTTCCTCCCTCCTCTAGCAGGCTGCAACATTTCCCCCTTCCACCCCAGGTTTATGTGTATACTTTCTCAATGTTTAGCTCCCACTTATAATAAAAAAAAACAAACATGCAAAAAAACAAAACAAAACAAAAAAACACTCAGAATTTATACTAAGATGGGAAAGTATTAATGATTAAACATTCTAGAAATGTTAGAAGTACTATTTTTTGACACATATTTTTCATATTGGAACTCTGTCAAACAAGAATTATTGCTGAAGAAATTTGGGTACACTGTGGTCAAAATATACTCCCCGAAATGTTCTACTTAGAGTAAGTCTGATATACATAGATAGAGACTGATCATAGGTTACTTTGTCCAGGATGATCCCGGTTTTAATGCCTATTGTTTGGGCATAAATATTATTAGTACCCCCTTTTACTCTCAAAAGGGCCCTGGTTTGGATGAAAAGTTATCTAGTCACTACAAAGAGATAGAGATAGCCTTTAATTCCTGGGGGGAAAAAAGATTCAGCTGAAAGTATATATGGTATATGGTTAGATGCAAATTGTTAATTTCACTTTTTTTTCTGAGACAGAGTCTTGCTCTGTTGCCCAGGCTGGAATGCAGTGGTGTGATCTTGGCTCACTGCAACCTCTGCCTCTTGGGTTCAAGGGATTCTCCTGCCTCAGCCTCCTGAGTATCTGGGATTACAGGTGTGCACCTCCAGGCGTGGCTAAATTTTGTATTTTTAGTAGAGACAGGGTTTTGCCATGTTGGCTAGGCTGGTCTTGAACTCCTGACCTCAAGTGATCTGGCACCTCGGCCTCCCAAAATGCCGGGATTACAGGTGGGAGCCTTCACACCTGGCGATTTCAGTTTTAATACAAGAATTTAACAATAAAACCCATCCAGTTGTGCAATCACTTAATGAGAAAGAATAGGATTGCCATAGATCAGATCTGAAAACTCCACTTCTCTGAGATATAATCATGCAACTTTCAGAACTAGGCATCTAAAGGTTTTAAAAATGTATTTACATTTTAGAAAACATTTCCATACTAGAGCAGCCAAGAAAAATACCTCTTACATCACACACCTAAATGGAAATATGCACGCAAATAAGCATATATATCTGGAAGGGAGGAAAAAAGCAATTATGTTGTTATAAATCTGCAAAGATGCAAAACATCTACTAGCATATTTGAATTAAAAACAGCATCATCTTACCTGAAGTTCCTGGGTAGCAGATTGAATGAACAGAAAAACAAACAAAAGGTCTATTTACAATGATTATATTAAAGATACTCAAAAACATTTCTCTTAGTGTTAACACAACATTAACTAACAGTGCTAACAATATACACTTCAGTAGGTGCACCTTAAAAAAAAAAGGTAAATATACACTAACTGCAAAGAGAAAAATCAACATTAAACATCAGAAATTCCAAATCCCTTGGCTGTGGATGACAGAGCTGGGATAACAAATCATTACTACAATTTCTGAAATAACTGTCTACTTCTGTGACAATTTTGGTCTCAACACTTTTTTTTTTGGAATACCTAAATATGTATTTGTGAGAAAACTGTTAAATGTTATGGGAACATGAATGAAGGTCATCAACTGGAAATAAAGGTGGCATCACCTGAGCCTGTTCACAAAGCTAAAAGTGTTTGTGATCATGATGCTTACTGCTGATATGCAATTAATAGCAAAGACACAACACCTTTTAAAGATTTTAAGACGTTCAAGGGCAAACTCTTGTAGATATCACTCAGTAATTTCTGAGACCAATGAAAAGGAATAGATATGACAAAATGACTTGTCTTTCTTTTTTTTTGACAACTGTGTTTTGATCTAAAAGCCAAGTATGCCTAATTTTATCAGATGAGGATATACTAAAATTATTCACCAATGACAATACAAGGAGACTAACATTTGCAATGCCAACTATATGCCTGACACTTTGCTAGACATTATACATAGGTTATTTTATTTTATCCTCATGTCAGCTCTACAGGCAGGTAGAGGTTGAGTATGCCTTATTCAAAATGCTTGGGACCAGAGGTATTTTGGATTCCAGATTTTTTAAAAATGTTGAAATATTTGCATGTACATAATGAGATATCTTGGGGATGGGACCTAAGTCTAAACATGAAATTTGTTTATGTTTCACATACACCTTAAATACATAGCCTGAAGATAATTTTATACAATTTTAAAATAATTTTGTGCATGAAACAAAGTTTTGACTGCATTTTGACTATGACCTGTAACGTAAGGTCAGTTGTAGAATCTTTCACTTGTGATGTTGTATTAGCGTTCAAAAAGTTTAGAATTTTGGAGGATTTCAGATTTTGAATTTTCAGATGAGGAATGCTCAACTTGTATTCTTATACCCACTTAATAGACAAAGAAGTGGAAAGCAAGAGGAATTGCATCCGTGCTTAAGTCATACAGCTAAGGTCAGTGGCAGAGGGGAAATTCAAACCTGGAGCTGTTGGACTCTGAAGTCTAGGCATTTTCACTCTTCTACTCCAAGAATGCTAGAATCCCTTACTGTGATTTTATTGGGAAGTAACAAAACATTCTCAAATGCCTTATTTTATTTGGATAAAATGTACACTCTCAGCCCCGTGAGTTTCTTCTTCTAATTCTTTTTTTTTTTTTTCGGACATGGGGTCTGACTCAGTCACCCAGTATGAGTGCAGTGGTGCAACCACAGCTTATTGCAGCCTTGACCTCCTGGGCTCAAGCCATCCTCCCACCTCAGCTCCCGAGTAGCTGGGACCACAGGCATGTGCTATCACACCCGGCTAATTTTTCATTTTTTGTAGAGACAGGGTCTTGCTATGTTGCCCAGGCTGGTCTTAAACCCCTGGACACAAGTGATCCTCTAGCCTCAGCCTCCAAGAGTGCTGGGATTATAGGTGTCAGCCACTGTGCCTAGCCAGTTTCTTATAAAATCTTAACAATGAAGGATAAAATAATCACCGTTATTTTTTAGTTATTGCAGTCTAGGACAATAAAGAGAAGACCAGAAAAAAAGGTGTAGTATTCCTTACTTCTTGTCCCTGAAAAACATTAGTATAATATTTATTTTTAAGTAATAGGCATCCCCTATTTTTCCTTCCTTTATTTGGATAGAAACTAAATTGATGAGCTGTTCTGAAATTGTGTCAGATGCCTTCGCTTTACATCATTCCTGCTAGGTTGTTTCACATAACATTTTTCTGTGGCTGAGACAGGAAATGATCCCTCTCTTGCTTCATCTGTTTTTTCCCTCCCTTGTGTAACTTCCAGAGGGAAACAGGTGTCCAAGCTTGAATTTTAACCGAAGAGCAAACATTAGGTCAGCTGTCAGATCAGGGAGCTGATCTTTTGACACTAGCTGAACTCTGAGCTCTGGCTCAGAGACATTTTTGAAAGTATTCAAAACAGTTGTATTTTGCTTTAGACTTTTAAAAGAATCCTCACTGCATTCAGTGAATGCTTTCTCTATCATTTATTATGGATCATAAAAACCTGCAATACTTTTTATTGGTTCTTAAGCGATTCAAGGTGAAAATTAAGCTGGCAGTTACTTTAAGGATGCATTATAGTAGTGCCTTTATGCTGCTTAAGGACTGGGTCTGCTAAACTTGTTCTCCAGGGAAAGAATTGGTGAATACCTTCTTTATTCTGAGGACACGGTTCTCTCCTGCTGGGACAGACATCCAGGGTCATCAGTGGGCCAGGAAGGACAAAAGCAAAGGGCTCTTTGGCTTCAATTAGACATAAGCGGGTTGGTCAGTAATAAAATCCTTTTAGGGAAGGTAAGAAGCTACTTGAAGCATCTTTTCCCACAAATCTGTAGTTAAGTAAGGAGGTGCCTACCTAATGCAGGAAATCCTAAACTTGGGATCTGGGCCTGCCTTCTCAATTTTAAGACCAGCAGACAGCCATTTGGGAAATCTGGTGCAGTTAAACATGAGCTGACAACACCATGAGCCAGGTTCCAAACCAGGCACCTTTACATCATCCAATCTCACTTAAGTGAACTGAGTTTTGATCCCATCAGGCAAAAGACTGCCTCTCAGGTGAAACATGCCTCTAAGTTACTGAAATGAAGGTGACCGAGAGGTGATGCTCCTCCTCTCAATACCTGTTTTCAAAAACATGATTCATAGCTGAAAGTATCTTATCATCATGATTATCATCCAAAATAAACGAATCTGCATTTGCCCACGGAGACTTGAATTCGGCTGCTCCAGTGTCTAGAACACCAGCCACCGACCTAAGCAGAGCAAAGAGCTCTCTCGTGTGCGCTGTATTTTGTTTCCAGTTCTAATGATTTCATCAAGCACAAAAATGTTGGATCCCTCGGGCTCTGGTCTCATGTTGTAGCAGGCAAGCTTTGAAGGAAGTGAATTAGAGAAACTTCACATTAGAGATGAATGAATGCTTAGCATATTTTCCTCAGGTACCAGTGAACAGGCTCAGAACTGAAATGTTTTTTGTGATTTTTTTTTAAAGTCCAGCTTGGGACTACACACACACATACAGGCTTTGTGTGGTCATTAAAACTCAGGTCTTTGCCATTTAGAAATAACTTGGCAGCTTTTGCCGTGGGCTCAGACAGGAAGGGTGTGGTAACTTTTGCCAAAGTTTAGCTGCTGTATTTTGAATAAGTTGATTCAAAATAAAGTTTACAACTTTCCAATTAAAGATCTTGGTACAAAAACTCATTATTTAGCAGGTAAAAAGAACAGTTTCATTAGTCAAGGAAAAGGGTGCGGGGATTATTTTTACAGCGAATACACCGTACCTCTCCATCCTCCAGCTCCACATCTAGGAAGTCGAAGTCTCTGAAGACTCTAAACTGCTGCTCGCTGTTTGCGTCATCCATGTTCTCCTGCTCTCGGGCGCCGTCCTCAGAAGACACCAAGCTTGTCTGGTGCTCAAGCAGATCCAGATCTCCACACGATGAAAAAATCACCTGCGAATCAAGAGTCCTCTCCTGAGAAACGTTCTCCCTTTGGTTGTTTGTGCTACGAAAAATTGTAATTGGCTCTTCATAGCACTGTATTTCCAGTACACACCTAATTCCTTCAGTGGGTATTTTTAGAATGTTCTTTTATTATTTATGTTGGACAGGTGCCTTCAGATTAAACTCGCGGCAAAGATGCAAGTTCATGCACCAGGAAAATGTTCAAGAATCACATCGTTGCTTCTTAATGGATGAAGACTGTATACTACCTGTGTGTGTGTGTGTGTGTGTGTGTGTGTGTGTGTGTGTGTGTAAACTGGAGCAGCCAGGAAAAAGTTCCACTGTTTCTAAACTGATTAGGGTTAGAAATTATACACATTTACACACATATATCAAATACATATAAATAATATTTTAAGGACTGATACTAAGATATGTTATTGTAGAATGAACTGTGAGAACAAAGCATTTAACCCTTTTCGAGATAAACCAGCAATTGATAAGAAATAAAAAACAGAAGCCAAAAATTACAATACTTGTCCACAGAAGAGTAGGCGAGGAACTAAGCCCATAACTTATACTTAAATTCCTCTCCTGTATATTTAAACAAAATAAAACATTTTTTACTACTAAAATCTTTAGTATGTTAATGTTTTAAAATCAACTTCTATGTTTAGGTTCTTTTCACTGAGCCATTTTTGTAGAGCTTGGTATATAACAAACTGTAAATGAGAGTAAATGTTTTGCTATCCAGCCTCTACTGAACATAGACTGATATTAAAGAAAATTCATAGTATTCTTTGCATAACCATTATAATGTCTTAGTTGTTCTGGAAAAGTAGGCAAAATCATTTATAAGAATTTAAATACAATACACATCTCTCAAAAGTAAAAAGAGTGAATGGATTTCAAGTGTACTTTTTTCCTCTAGTGTTTAAGAATAGTATATGATGCATATGACATCCTCTCATAATAGCACCTGACACACAGTTTTACACAGGGATTGCAAATGGGTATGTGAGATAAAGAGCCCTCAGGACTAGTCAACTAGTCAGTGAGAGACGAGACATGAGATTTCTGATTTCCTCAGCTGAAGGCTGTCTTTCCTAGTTAGTGCTGCTTCTCTTACTTGTAATGTACTCCAGGTAAATATTTCTAGCTGAAAAGGCCTTAGCACAGGGCAGACAGTATGAGTCTGAAAGAGAAAGTGCCAACCACAATGGCGATAAGAAGTGGGCCTTGTTGGCAGTGCTGCATTGCAGAGGCAAAACATACTTGTGTCTCTTCGCTGTGGGCTAGGAGGCTCTATCTGCCTCTGCCACTGTCCCCTCTGTCCTAAATGCTGTCACAGGAGCAGCAGAAAAACCACTGATCAATACCACCAAAAAAGTGACTAAAATGGAGGCCCAGCTTAGCTGACAGCTGGCTGGCGTGCTTTCCCAGACGATAAGAAATACCACTTTGTACTTTAGCAAGTATTTATGAGCCTCTAATATTTCACCTGCTCATGAACTATGTTAGTGGATCCACTTTGAAATTTAAATATAGCTCCACCGAGAAATGTGTTTACTAATTCTTACATTAGTTGAGAAATTATTCAGTTTGCTATTTCTTTTTCATAAATATAAATATTCTGTGATACAGGTGAAACAAAAATACCTGGTGAAACCAGCAGACACTTCTATTGTTTTTGTTATACTCCCATACACAATTCACATTTTTCTAAATTTTATAAAAGCTTCCAAAGTTTACTTATAAATACTTCAATCGTCCATTCATTCAAAAGCTTGATGGCATGATTTTTATTTTTAGTTTTTTTATTGTAACATCAGTGGAAGTTTATATGCAAAGAAACATATTATTTTCATCTTTATTGTATGTGGGTAAGATAAGGATATCAGAGTAAGAAGTGTGTGTACAGAGAGTAAAATTATATCCAAGAGGTATGAGCATATATGCCATACATGGTGATCAGCAGAGATTATCATTTATGTTCTAAGAAAGTTTGGGCATATTTATTAAAAAATCCCAGAAATTTAAAAAATGAAAAGCAACAGTATTCACAGACAAACGAGTGAACAGCCAATAAGATCTTTCATTGTTTCTGAACTTAGTGTGATTAAAAATCATGGTATGGGGAGAAATAGTCCAGGGGTTTGCTCAAGACGGTGGCTATTATACTTGTCATTCACAGTTGAATCCTCTAAATTATATGACCAAAGGCAAAAACAGACCCACGAAAAAGGAGACATGACACAAAAATAACTATGATACATGACAGAACCTACTGATGGATTTTTGCTCAATCCTACTTCTTGGCCGCACAGAGAAAGGACATGCACCAACTTCTCTTTTGTTCTCTTCTGGAAAAGAAACACAAGCAGGTTTCATTATGGGGTCCTGTGAGCAAATCTGCTCTAATTTTCTAGCCACTAGCCATACAGGGCAATAGCACTTGACATGCAGACAGAAAACTGAGATGTCAGACACACAAGAGTACGAAACAAGAACATAAATTGTAATTAAAACTTGTAAAATATTGAAACCATGTTGAAATAATATTTCAAATATAGTAGGTTAGGTAACATTTATTATTAAAATTAATTTGGCCTGCTTTTCCTTTTTTTTTTTTTTTAAAGGTAACTGTTAGACGATGTAAAATGAAGCTCACATTACGTTTCTGCTGGACAGTGGTGATCTAAATTATCCCAAGGGGTGTATATGTGTGTGTATGTGAAAATCAATCCCTAGGTTCTTCAAGGAGATCTATCACTTCCTTTGATCATCTTTTCTTATGATGTTAAACTTTCAGTACTAGCAAGGCCTTCCTTACACTTTATTAAGTTACAGCATGAGTCTCTTTTTTCCAAATAGAAGAATACTTTCTGTAGAAAGAAAAAATTCATTTGTTCTAAGCTATATCAAATCTTTCTTAGTTTCTTCTTCCTAAAGTTAAACAGATTCAGTTTCTTTCCTTCATAAACCTATTTTCCAGCCCCTTAACCATAGGGATTCTTCTATAAATCATTACATTTTTCAAGTGACAGAAAACCCAGGTCTCAGAATGACTGGTGAGTTGAGAATTTTAAAAGCAATCTTCCTAATCTCTTTAAAATGATTCTCCCCCCTTTAATCTGATTTACAGTTTGTTATGTGGAAACTGCTAGGAGGCCAATGCCACTCTTAGATTTTTCTTCTTACCGGAACTCAATTCACTGCATCCTTCTTTCCAAATTATAGAGGGGACAGACACTCAATATGGTGTCTGCTCAAGGTCACAGACAGGAGGACTTTGAGGCTGAGAGATGGCGGAAGACTTGCTAAATGATTTTCCTAAGTCTTAGTGGTCATTTTATAATTCTGGGAAGGAATCAGTGTAGAGGGACACATTGGGCTGTATATTTTTCTTCTCTCTTCCAATGAAGTTTTCAGCTGAACACTTACTGAGAAACTGCTCTGTTGCAGCCAGCACTATGCTACATGTTCCATTCCCCTAACCTTTAAGAGAGAAAGTGAGTCCTCCCGGGCACCCACTTTGTCCCTCCCAGCACCCACTTCACCTTTTTCGGGTAACAGTGTCTCTCTTTTTATCTCGGAAAGGCTCCATTCCCACTAAGTGAGGCAATGCCTCCCTCAGATGCCCTGCAAGACTCTTTCTAGAATTGCTATGGATGTCAAAAGAGGAAAGGCCTCTATTGCTCTGAAGTCATCAGAGCCAAAGACCATGTAAACCTGGAGCTGCCAGAGGTCATCTGAGCCTCCCATAGAAAAATCCTGCCTGAGAATGAAGTCAATGGAGGGGAAAACAAGGGCCAAGATGTTGGGAAGGGAAGGTGGGGACAGTGAGAAGGAGAGAGTCTAAGAATCCAGTTTTTGATATTTGTGAACTAGGAGCCAACTGTGCTTGAGGCCAAGATGAGTAAGTTAATAAGTTCCTTTAACACATAAGGTAATTTTTCAGTGGGTTTCTGTAACAAGTCAACAGAAGACCCCTGAATAATGCAGAAGTTTTACTTGACAGGAAGCCCAAGGGCATCTCTGCTATGCTGTGATGACAGAACTACAGAGAATCTGGCAGCAGTACCCCTGCCCCTCTGCCATCTGGATGGCTCAGCCTGTGCCTAGACACTATGGTTGAGGTGCCTGTTCTGTGGACAGCAGACAGGGTGGTCTTTGGGTGTGCAGCCCTATCAACCCTTTGGGAGTCCAAGTGCTCTAGAATTAGTTGGGAGAACTAAGGATGTGTTGTTTGGACTCATTTAGGAGAGTGGCAGAGGGACAGAATTTCTTTAAATGTCTGAAGGGCTGCCATGTCAAAGAGACCAGATTTTATTTTCTAAGTCTTGAGAGAACTAGAACCAATGGATAGAAGCAACAAAGAGTCAGACTTTAACTCAAAGTAATGAACTGTTCAAATAGAAAACGGGTTCCTTGGAATGCCACAAGACCCCATCCCTGGAAGTGCTGAGACCTATATGGGCAACCTTGCGATGGTGAAAGGGGGAATCCCTTATGACACAGCCACATGGACTCAACAGGTCCCTAAAGTCCCTCCCAGGGCTGTGGGTCTAGGACTGCATACCTGAGAATACTGGGGCCTTTTCCAGCTCACAGGAACAAGGACGTTGGAGTTGGAGCCTGAGGAAGTGGAAGATGTGCTCCGGGTGACGGCCATGGCCCTGGGCTTCCCATCACGCCCAGAAGAATTCTGGAGCTCATCATACCGCCTCCCGATGATTGGAGTCTTGAAAAGAAGACAAAAGCACATTCTTCTGTCTCAATAGTTTTGTGATATATGAAACCCTTCTCCCTAGAAGCAACCAAGAGCTGCTTATTTGATTAAAAAGAAGATTAGAGAAGTTCAGGGTTACAAGTGGGCTCATTTTCTCAACATTCAAGCATACATTATGAATCAGTTTGCATCTTCAACATTTTCTCCCCTCTTTAGCGGCAGAAAAATGCAACTGCTTGTTCTTTAATATGCTTTAGAAGCCACTGATAAAGAGAAGCAAAATATGCAGGAAACCAAATAGTCAGTTTTCGATTGTTTATACTTGAAAAAATTTCTTACAGTTAGAACAAGAGACCAAAATTCCTTTCCCTCTCCCAACTTTTAATCATTAGTCTTTATATGCTCTCAATTATTTAAAAATGTATTTAACTTATTTATATCTTTTCAGTTATTCAAATGACTGAAGTCTGGGCCAGGTACTTGGGCAGCACTTGAGAAATTTCACTTCCCGAGAGCTCCAGAGTGTGGTGGCTGCATGGGCAGCAATTCACAAACTCGAGCTCTGAGCAGGTCTCCTCCGCAGACACCAGCTGATGGGCGTGACCTTGGCAGCGGCAGAAACTGTCAATTTTACACCTGGCTCCTGAGACCCATCATTCTGGAGCAGTTCTGGGTCTCTGGGGCACGCTGCTAACTGGCTGCATGTTTTTTTGTACCTCTTTGGAACACAACAAACTCAAATCGCAGAGTAAAAATAGCTTTTCCCCCAGCCAGGTTAAAAAAAATGTGAAAATGGACCAACATTAAATTGAAACTTTAATGTTATTTACATATTAAATGTAGATGCAGGTGTCACAATGGCAGCAAATAGGATCTCATCCTGAATACTGAAATGATGAAAGGTCAGTGAGGACCATTGCATAAAAAACCCAACTTGGATATGACCTACATAATAGTGCAAGTAAGTTCCATATAAGCACACCAGGTTTCTTTCTCTGTCTCTTTTTTTAAAATATACTCTAAGTTCTGGGATCCACGTGCAGAACGTGCAGGTTTGTTACACAGGTATACATGTGCCATGGTGGTTTGCTGCACCCATCAACCCATCATCTACAGTAGGTATTTCTCCTAATGCTATCCCTCCCCCTGTTCCCCACCTCCCCGATAGGCTTTGGTGTGTGATGCTCCCCTCCCTGTGTCCATGTGTTCTCACTGTTCAACTCCTACTTATGAGTGAGAACATACAGTGTTTGACACCAGCTTTATTTCTTAGTGAACTTATTCATTCAGCAGAGTTTGGAAATATTTACTAGTGATCTACTATGCACCAGATGTTGTAGTGGGCCCTAGTTATAAACAGGAACAGAGTACTGTTTCTGCTTTGGGGGTTCATGAGTCATGGGGTAAGAGATGTGAAAGCAAAGTTATTTTATACCTTATTTTATACCTTAGACTTGTCTGTTCATGGACTACCAGGTAAACATGACCACTGCCTGTCCTTTCTTTTCTTCCTGACTCCTTAGCTTGGGTCCCTAGTCTCTTGCTCCTCCCTCTCCCTCCCCTGCTCCCTTGAAGGCAAGAATTTAGTTTTACTTGTTTAAAAAATAGTGTGGACTGGGGAAGCAACTATAAAAGTGGAGTCTGTATTCCTGTAAACTTCGGTCATCTGCTGAAGTGGCTGTTGTTCCGGGAGAAACATTGTGAATATAGAGACATGACCATTGTCAGATAAAGAATGAGTGAAGGTCATGGTTTAAAATGCTTATGATCGTTCCATTTTTAAATACCTCTTTTTAAAATCATTTTTTACATAACTGAGGCTAGTTTCCATTTTTAAAAGCTGCCAACTGAGAGTCCCAGTGAATATGACACTCATTGGGTTCTTAAAAAAGCAAAACCTAATTTAGTCCTTAGAAATCTTCATTTGAAATAACTGTCAAATACGTCTTCTTTTTTCCAGGCAACTACTTTTGACCTTTGCTACTACAAATTCATGCTGAAGTTCACAGAAACAGTTAACATAGCTAAGTACCTCCGAAATATCAAAGTGGAAGTCCAGGGTTTTCCCAGGTAATTCCTTGGAAGCACTAGTCCACACTCGATGTATTTCTATTTTTGAGAGGTCACTGTGCTGGTATGAAGGTAAAACAAGGCTGGCTGACCGAGAAACTACGAGCTTCAAGATATTCAGAGCTTCTCTCCAGTGAACACTCTGCAGGAAATAAAACATTCAAGGGTTAAAAATAATTTCATTTTTTTAAAGCTAATGTATGTCAGAATGACCAGTGAGAAGCCAGTGACCAGTCAGAATTCACTGACTTAAAACAGTGCAGGAGGTTCCATGATAAGTAAAAGGCAAATGACATAAAAAGACAATGTATATATAAAAGGAGCTACCTTTAGGAGACAAGCAAATAAAAAAAGACCAATTTTGTCCATTTCAGCTAAATTAAATTCTTATTAATGAGGTACCACTATTGGTAATAAGGCACCTCCTTAATTTGAGAAAAAAAAAAAAAGCTCCCAATGCATTTTATCCCATTGACTGTTCAAGTCACTCTTTCTGAAAGTTCTCCCCACCTCCGGTTTCCAGTCTTCTTGGTCCTCCTAGTTCTCTGGCTCCTCCTGCTCCATTTGCTTCCTGGGTACCTTGATCTCTGTCTTCAGCCCTCTTTTCTTCTCACTTCTTGTCTTCTTCATTACTTAACACAGGAATCTGGAAGCCCTTCTTAACCCTCCCTCCTGGTAATCTGTTCCCTCCACTGCATTCCTGCTGGCATTGGCTCAGTGGCACCCTCTTGGGCCTTGCCTGGACTATCTCAATGGCCCCTTACTGGTGTCCTGGCTTGCAGCCCTTAAGTTCATCAGATCCAGCTAGAGTGAACTTCCTAGAACTCTTCAGACCAAGCCACTTCCCTGACTAAACTCCTTCACAGGCTCCCTCTGGTGGACAGGGTGGAATCCACACTCTTTGAGCATGGCCTGCAGGGGTCATCTCCCCCAGGCTGCTACTGGAGTTCCCCAAACTTGGCAAGCCCTCTCAGCCTCTGTGCCTTTACTCATGGTATGCCCTCATCCTTCAATACCTTTCCTCTCCTTATTGGCATGTCAAATACCTACTCTTCATTTAAGACTAAGTTGTACCATCTTTGTTTATCTGACAACCTCCAATCAGACTATGTGCTGCTCCCGTAAAAATATTAGAAATATAGATAAATGAACTTGATAAAAGTTGTTATTTTTTTTTTTTTTTTTTGCCTGGACTTTGTGGTCAAAGAACATGAAATAAAACATGTATTAAATTCTGCACAAGGGAAGCCATGGTTTAAATGTGAAATAAGCTACTATTTGAGGTAAGATACAAAGTGTCAGAGGTGGCTGCAGGCTTCAGATAAAATGGACAGCCTTATTAAACAAAAAAATGGGGCACGCATTCGTAGAAAGGTGTGAACTGACCACCTGGCTCCTGTGAGTGAAGTGAGAAACTGTTCACTGACTGCCTACCCCATGTGGTGTAAGTATTACGGAGCAATGCCACTTGAAAAATGATGCTTGGATGTCACTTTCAGCATTAAATAATTTCTGTAACTAATTTGGTGAAGTAAAGATGGAAAGGAATGTCTAAAATCTATACTGTATATCTTCGTCAATGAGTTTCCAGAGAGAAACTAGCGTTTGCCCTTGAATCCTACAAGTTACCAAGTACATTCCAGAGAAGAAATAGAAGGACAAATACAATGTAGAGAAAAATATGTCTTTGCTCTGGAGCTAGACGCTCTCCACTGAACCCCACGGTGGCCCTGCACTACTCCCACGGCCTGGAGCCTCCCTGCTTTAGTCTGTGGTCATGTGTTTCAGATTAACTTCCAGGCTTTAGAAACTTGTCCTGGCGTGTTTGCTCTATCTTCCCATCTAGCTATATTCCTATCTTCCTACCTGTCACGCTGTTGGCCAGGCTGGAGTGCAGTGGTGCGATCACAGTTCAGTGTAACCTCGACCTCCTGGGCTCCAGGGAAACTCTCTCCCAAGCATCCTAAGTAGCTGGGACTACAGGTGTGCACCACTCCTTGCGGATTTATTTTTTATTTTTTATTTTTGTAGAGACGGGGTGTCACTTTTGTTGCTCAGGCTGGTCTTGAACTCCTGGCCTCAAGCCTCCCAAAGTGCTGGGATTACAGGTTGAGCCACTGCGCCTGGCCTTTATATTTATTTTTATTTTCATTAAAATAAATTGTGTTTCTGGTCTTCTCAAGAGTACGGCTTTAAATAATCAATCTGGGCTGGACGTGGTGGCTCACGCCTGTAATCCCAGCACTTTGGGAACTGAGGTGGTGGATCACGAGGTCAGGAGTTCAAGACCAGCCTGGCCAATATGGTGAAACCCTGTCTCTCCTAAAAATACAAAAATTAGCCAGGCGTGGTGGCACACGCCTGTAGTCCCAGCTACTTAGGAGGTTGAGGCAGAAGGATTGCTTGAACCCGGGAGGCGGAGGTTGCAGTGAGCCGAGATTGTGCCACTGCACTCCAGCCTGGACAGAGCGAGACTCAGTTTCCAAAAAAAAAAAAAAAAGAATCAATCTGTAGGTGTTTGGAGATGTCCAAGTATCCTGCCAGGAAGGCTGCCTGGTACAATAAAACGAAGACACTGGCTTTGGATCCAAATACCAGCTCCAGCCTTTACTAACTGAAATCTTGGGGGCCAGTCTCTTGGTTTTAAAAATATACATAAAGACTGTTTATTATGGAAATATTAAAATATACACAGAAACAGAGACTAGTCTAATGAACTCCTTTGTACTCTTCGTCAATTATTCACATTTTGTCATCTTGTTTTAATTATCCCCTCAAACAAACGTTTTTTGTTTGTTTGTCGAAGTATTTTCAAGTACATTCATGCAAGTTTCTTAACCACCCTTCAACTCTAAAGTGACAATTTTAGCCTCTGAATAACCCTTCACATGTTGAGACACCGGACCTAGAACCTGGCACATGTGAAAGTTCCTACAGTTCCTTGTCCCCTCCCCTTCTCTGAAACGGGATGTAAAAACCAAGATTCTGCCTCTCCCCTCCAAGTCAGGCGTGTGCTTTCAATACTCAGCCTGTGGCCCCAAGAGGCGGAAGTGTGCCTTTTGAAGGCACCGGCATGTGCCGGGGTCTTGTGCTCTCATTCTCTTCAGAATACTACTCAGGGTGTGGCCAGCTCCCACTCTTAACTGCCCTGGCTGCGTCATGGATGTCAAGGAATCAATGAGTGGCCTGGTACCTGGACGGTTTTGTAGCCAAGCTACAGGAAAAGCCTCCGTCTTTTTGGAATGACTGGTTGTTTAGTGAAGTTATCCAAGTACTCACTTGCACATATTTTTCAATTGTCTTTAGAACTTCCACGTTGAACTGTTTGACAGGAACAACAGAAAGGTCCATGTAGCTGAGCAGACTGTAGATCACCTGGAGCAGGGGCTGCTGCACGCTAGGGAGGCCCTTCTCCAGCAGCTGTGGGGGCAAAGTGCAGTTGGAGTCAGTCACACACCAGATCTCCGTATGGAAGGACTCGTGTTTTCCAACATATTTAGGATTGCACATTTCCTTTTTAATTTTTATTTTTTTAGGAGACAGGGTCTTGCTATGTTGCCCAGGCTAGTCTCAAACTCCTGGCTTCAAGAGATCCTCTTGCCTCAGCTCCCAAGTATCTGGGATTATAGGCAAGCGCCACCACGCCTGGCTTGATTGCACATTTCCTTAGAAGAGGAAATAAAATCCTAACTATGAAGAACTGAAGATATTATCAAAATAGACTATATCATGTGTGGAGGTGTGAATATGTAAGTATAAAATTCGTGCGATGAAATATTAAAAAACACCTCAAAAGGAAAGCATCAGACACCAATGATCAAAAATTACAAATTCAAATAAAAGATAAAATCTGTCAGTTATCAAACTGGCAAAGATTAGAAATTGATAATACTCAGAATTGATGGGGAGATAAAGAAATGGGTATTCTTATGTATCAGTGGCAATGTAAATTGGATAGACTGGCAAATGAGATCAAGAGCAATGAAGAGGTCCACAATCTTTTGACACAGTAATTATACTTTTAGGAATGTTTCTCAAACCAGAGATAGATGTTAAGAGTTATGTATAAGATTTTACCATAGCATTATTTATAATGGCAAAAAACATACACAAAACAAGAAAGCTTTGTGCGCAATTCAAGTATTGAACACTAGGGAAATGGATATATAAGTTAACAGCAAACTGTATAATGAAACATCATGCAGTTAACAGAATGACATTTTTAAAGACAGTGGAGGATATCAGATAATATTAAGTGGGAAATGAAGGTTACACATCTATTTTAATAGATGATGCCAATATTGACATGAATGTGTGTGTTATATAGAAATAACACTGGAAAGAAATTTAAAAATGTTAGTATTGTTTCTCTATAATTTTGAGGAATTTTTCTTTTCTTTTTAAAAGCTTTCCTGCATCTTCCAAATTTTCTGTTATGAACATATACTTCTTTTATAATCATAAAAAATCAATTATATTGTCCAAAAGGAAAGCAAAATAAGGAAAAAAAAAATATATGTGACAGACATCATGATAAAAGTTTACACATAAAAAGTTGATAGAGATGATCCAACTAAATGTTGAAATTCCACAATATTTACAGAGTGGCTGAAACACAAGGAAAGAGCTGGGCATGGTGGCTCACGCCTGTAATCCCAGTACTTTGGGAGGCTGGGGTGGGTGGATCACCTGAGGTGAGGAGTTCAAGACCAGCCTGACCAACATGGTGAAACCCAGTCTCTACTAAAAATACAAAAATTAGCTGAGTGTAGTGGTGGGTGCCTGTAATCCCAGCTACTCGGGAGGGTGAGGCAGGAGAATTGCGTGAACCCAGGAAGCGGAAGTTGCAGTGAGCCAGCCTCGGTGACAAGAGCAAGACTCTGTCTCAAAACAAAACAAAACAAAACACAGGAGGAAATAATTATGTAAATCTATAATGTGGAAAAATGAATATCTTTACTAGAAAGAAAATACATAAAATAATTCAAAATTATTAATAAAAAGTATTAAATTAAAAAACGAATACATGGAATGAGAAAATTTAGTGGGGATACAGGAAAACAAGAATATTTATACATTGTTTATAGTATTACAAATGGGGGGATCTTTATGAAGACCAACTTCTCGAATACATTGAAGAACTAAATAACATACCCACAGTCCATGCCACAGGACTGAATAATTCGACTTCAGGAAATGTAGAGTCATTTGATATTATGTGATAAAATGATTTTGATAAAATCTATTATTATTTGATCAAATTTCAAATATCATTTGATAAAGGTCTACATAACAGGACCGTTTGTAATGGAAAAACTTATGAACATTAGCAACAAACGGGAGATGGTTACACAAACTGTGTTACCTTAACCTGATAGCCTTCCAGAGTTACTCAAAGCAACACTCTGTGAGCTACCCCAACACATAGAAATATACACACAAAGTTAATAATAAGTGAGCAGAGCAGGTTCCAGGGAATACCACAGTGACACAAAATGATATGTTTGTGCATGGCCAAGATCTGAAAGAACGTGTAATTGAAACAGAAGTTAATATATATTATATACAGTGGGACCTTGGTGAAGTTCATAATACATTTTTTGGTGATAATTTTGTGATAAGGGCTGAATAGAACAAATTGGATAACCCACTTTTTTATGGGTAGTAAAATACACATAACATACAATTAACCTTTTAAACCATTTTTTAAAAAGTGTATCAATCTACTTTCCAGACTGCCAGAGTACACTGATACACTTTTTGGTTGTTACAGAAGTACTCAGCTTGGCTAATATAATTTTCACAAATTCTTTCCATCTGTTTTCTCAAGTACATTCACATTACTATGCAACCATCACCACTGTCTACCTCCAGAACTTTTCATCATCCCAAACTGAAATTCTGTACCCGCAAAATAATAATTCTCCATTACTAACTGCCCCCAGTTCCTGGTAACCACTATTCTACATTTTCTTTATAAACGTGCTTAAACTCTGTACCTCATATAAGCAGAATCATGTCATATTTGTCCTTTTGTCCTCTGGCCTTTTTCACTTAGCATAATGTCTTCAAGATTCACCCACATGGAAGTACGCATCAGAATTTCTTCCTGAATGATATTCCCTTGTATGTACATGCTACATACAATTTGCATTTTTGAAACTTCTTATGGTTAGTGAGCCAAACAAACATTACCTCCTTGCTGTATACACTTCACCTTATTTTAAAGGAGGCAAGGTCTGCCTTTGTAAGCAGAATAAATCAGTTCTCTCAGTACTACTTCTGTGCTGAGGTGTGTGTGTGCTTGCTTAGTTAACTCTTGCAGGGACAGGTATGACCAGGTGACTATGAAAAGCAGCAGGGTGGTACTTATGAGAGGTTCCTTAAAATGTCAGAGACATGGGTGTGGAAAGAGCAAGTGAATCCTGGGCCGCTGACAGTCTGAACACAGTTCACACATCGCTGATCTGTATTGCAAGTCAAAATCCTGCAGGATCAACTATAAATGTTGATGGCTGGGACATCTCTCCTCTGCTAGGTGGACGCTTTCAGGCTTGTGGAGCCTTTGAGAAAATGGCTGATTTTTAACCTATCTGGCATCTGGATTGATCATAAAAATAAAAGAAAAACTAGGGTAGATTGTCCTCAACTCTTCTGAAAGGTGCTAGTGATAGCTATGAATGCGTATCACAGAAGAAAAAGCAACACTGAAAATGCTAAAACAAGGTAGCTGTTACCAGCCATTTGCCTTATAGATTTCATGACCTGGTGTGATAAACTTCTTGGGGACTGAAGATGCTAAATGAAATACATTTCATCTCTTGCCCACAAATATTCTATATATTTCTAGCACCAACGTACACAGAAGTCAGTGTAGGGTTTGTAATGAATATACTAGAAACACATTGGTATGATGACAAAGCACCATTCCAGTTTTAAAAACAAACATAAAAGGTGAGAATAAAGTTTATTTCAGAATGTATGCTTTGATAATTACATGAAACAACCATTAAACATATCAGGCCACAAGGTAACTCCTTAAATAAGATTTGAACACCCAGAGTAATTAGGATAAAATATTCTGATCTCTGCCATGTACTGACAGGTATTACCATAATAAACAGAAGGAGTTTAAGCTTTGGAGGCAGCTATATCTAGGTTTAAAGGCTGACTCTGCTGCTTTAAACTGTGAAAAATTATTTAACCTGGCTGAGTCTCAGATCTGTATGATAGTATCTAATCACCACTGTGCTGTTGTGAGAGTTTAAAATGATTCCATTAGCATGTATTAGAATATTTAATAGGCACATGCTATATGGAAGTTAAGAGTATACTGAGTGTATTATCAATTCTATGCAAATAATTTACCCATGAAAACTATAATAGATTTTATCTTTTATTTCAAAGCTTACCTCTGGCAGGGAATGGTGGCCCATGCCTGTAATCCTAGCACTCTGGGAGACGAAGGCAGGAGGACTGCTTGAGCCCAAGAGTTGAGATCAGCCTGGGAAACATAATGAGACCCTGTCTCAAAAAAAAAAAAAAAAAAAAAAAAAAAGCTTACCTCTGCCAGGTAGGTAACCATATTCAAGGTAATGTCAGCATATGCTTCATGAAGGTATCGACAGACCACATTGACCCACGTGGCGCAGTCCCTTGTGTAGCTGTGCGTTTTATAAAGAGTCATGACATGTGCAAGATTTGAAAGTTTGGGGTTCTTCTCTTCTAAACAAACCTTTTAAAATAAGAAAATCAATTAGGAATAAAACAGCCCAATGAATAGGATGAAATGTTAGCCATTTGACTATAATCTCTGGCAGTCTGGAAAGTAGACTGATGCACTTTTTTGGTAATTACAGGAAGTACTTAGCTTGCCTAATATAATTTTCACAAATTCTTTCCACCTGCTTTCTCAAGAATGAAAGCAAGCAAGACACTTTGCATCAGTCACCCCTGTATGTCCATTACTGTGATATTAGTTAGTATTTCCAGTTTTTGAGAAAACCACTGCCTTCCCTGGGCCTTGTAATTTGTCTGACACTGGGGCTTCCTGAAGGGCTCTATGGATCTACCTGAGTGTGGAACTGTAACTCGTACCTGAGCAATCCTTTCGGCTATATCCTTACAGAACTGATTGGGATTTTCAAAATGCTGAATCAGCTGGGGCAGGAGACACAAGACATTCAGTGGAAACCCTGGATTAGAGAAGATACAATGGAGATAGTTGAATATGGTATATTTTAGCTGTTAACAGTGGGAAGGCATGTTACAGACTTTTATACTGAGGTGATGCAAAAGCAGTTTTTGAGTCAGCTTAAACATGATCTAACACAAAATCTATGAAAAATGCACAACCACAATGGCACCAGTTACAAAGATGACACTGAAGTAGATCTGTGGTTTTAAGATGCAGTGATTATCCTGCACTGGAGTTTTGTGAATAAGGATGGCTGGCCCAGATTTTTTTGGCACAGATGGAACTGAGCTGAAGTACTAGTTTGAAATTTTTATCAAAAAACATATTTTAAGAAAAACTGGTGTGAGAGGACATAGGCCAACCAATTTAAGTCTTAGTCATGTAATTGAAAAGACTCTTTAAAATAAGGAATGACTTAGTCCCTCGGTGTTAAGTTCTAGCTTCATGAAATGAATTCTGGGTCACATGCCATGGCATTAAAAATCTGGTTTGTTGGCCAGGCATGGTGGCTCAAGCCTGTAATCCAAGGACTTTGGGAGGCTGAGCGGGCAGCTCACAAGTTCAAGATATCGAGACCATCCTGGCTGACATGGTGAAACCCTGTCTCTACTAAAAAAACAAAAATTAGCTGGGTGTGGTGGTGTACACCTGTAATCCCAGCTACTCGGGAGGCTGAGGCAGGAGAATTGCTTGAACCTGGAAGACAGAGGTTGCAGTGAACCGAGATTGCGCCACTGAACTCCAGCCTGGCAATAAAGTAAGACTCCATCTCAAAATAAATAAATAGATAAATAAATAAATAAATAAATAAATAATCTGGTTTGTTGATTTGGGTTAATTCAAAACAAGAGGAAACCAAGAGAATTTCCCAGAAGAGCAGAAAAGCAAAGAAAAAATAAAAGATTTAGGAGTTAAGAAAAAAATTTTTTTTTCCTGTACAAGAGCAATGGAATAAACTAACAGCACCTGCAGTTTGATCTGGAAAGCATAAAGGAATCGCTAATATCTTATAAATAATTTTGGCCCCTTTTATGCTATTGCCTTAAAAATATTTTCTATAATACAGATCATTGAGATTTACATTATATAGAATTTTAAAAGAAAAAATAAACTACTCCCAAGGAACCATTTTGAAGCAGAATTGTTAAAAGCAGTAAGTTCATATTATCTTATTGTACCAAATGATGAACACAACCACCATCTGAACTGAGACAGGGTGAACGAGGCTGGCTTTACCAATAGCATGGGATGCATCCACCATGGATATCTTGGACACTGGTGTCAGCAGACTGAAGAGCTGCAGGGTCAGGTCTGTGGTGGTGAGGGACGTGAATCCTTTCAGCAGCAGCTGCTGCAGCCCAGAGAAGTCGGCCCACTTGAGCTGTGCCTGGAGTTTCTCAAGCTTTTCTCGGTTCTCAGTCTTATCGAGTGGCATATGTGCCAGTAGTCTGCTCAACAGCCTTAAGGCCATTAAGTATTCAAACTCAAAATCAGACTCCATCAAGGCCACTGTGACCCAGAAGATGGTGGCCAGCAGGTTGGTGGGATGGTTTATGTGGGATGGGTCCGTGAGACTGTCCTTCAAGGAGGATGAGCTTCTGGTTTTGGAGGAGAGGCCTTGTTGGGTACAAGCCTGAATTCTGTCCAGTGTGGCACTTCGAGGTGGGTCAGAGGATCGGTCAATGACACCAAACTTTTTGGGCACAGAGAAGCTTCGTTGATGCCGGCTCCGTTCTGCAGTCGCAGTGTTGCTGCTGGTGGTTCCAGGGTTCACATTTAGTTGTCCTGTGCTCTTTCTGCTTGCTGTTAGTTTACTGCTGGAGCTTAAATCTGGTGAGGAAGAACTGGGTATAAAAAGAAATAAGTTTAATAGGATGCCAACATGTGTCATGAAAAGCCAGTCGTTTCAAGTCCACTGAGAAACACTGCAGGAGGGAAATAATTATTTAGAAATGCCACTTTCTATTCATTTATTTTTCCTTATCCTTAAACCTTTAAAAAACAAAACAAGAGAAACCCTCGTCAACAAAACAAAAAGCCCAATACTGACTGTTACTTATTGAAAATGTAAAGAAATCAATAATTGGCCTTAAAGTTTACTGATATTTCATTTCTTTTTGCTCGAATTTGGGTAGGAGTAATTATAAAATGTACCTGATAGGTATAAGCTTCAATATTCTGTTAACTAACTTCTAAGGAGAACAGAAATGGAAATTATGCTATCCAGAAAGAAGCTGGTAATGTTCATGTCAAAGGAAATTTTTTAGTACTTACCAAAATTTATGAAAAATGATTTCTAAGTCTATGCTGAAAAGGTAAAACTCTTTGTCAACATTCTTGCTATATTTTTACTGATTTAGATAAATCTTTATGTTCATATATATAAATATGTGTGATGTTTGTAACTATACTAAAATTATCCATAAAAAAATGCTCAACTTAAAAATGAAACAAGGCCCAATGGGATACAAGGTAACATTACCGACTCAATTTCAAGCAAGATGAGCTCAATTACACACACAGAATATAGAGTCGTAAATAATTTGAAATGAGTTATTTATTTATTTATTTTTTGAGACGGAGTCTTGCTCTGTGGCCCAGGCTGGAGTGCAGTGGCCGGATCTCAGCTCACTGCAAGCTCCGCCTCCCGGGTTCACGCCATTCTCCTGCCTCAGCCTCCTGCGTAGCTGAGACTACAGGCGCCTGCCACCTCGCCCAGCTAGTTTTTTTGTATTTTTTTTGTAGAGATGGGGTTTCACCGTGTTAGCCAGGATGGTCTCGATCTCCTGACCTCGTGATCCGCCTGTCTCGGCCTCCCAAAGTGCTGGGATTACAGGCTTGAGCCACCGCGCCTGGCCTGAAATGAGTTATTCAACATTGGCAGGAGCACAAAAGAAGATATTAAGGTAGGAATTTCTTCGAGTGAAGTCAACATTTATTCCAACTTTTTATGGCAACTGTTCAAAAGCTTTGTATATATTTATTTAAAAATAATGTTTAGCTTTTGCTTTTCTTTACCAATGTAATAAATAGGATAATTATTACATAAATTTGAAAAAATACTTAGACAAAAAATAAAGATAACACTTGGTATCTATCTTCCTGATGTTTTAAAATACTTATATAATGTATATATGTGTGTGTGTGTGTGTGTGTGTGTGTGTGTATTATGACTTCTTTTTTAACTTAAGAAACTATTACACATCTTTTTCAGGTCATAAATATACTTCAAAAACGAAATTTTTTTCTTTGTACTTTGGCTAAAGTCCAGCATCTCCCAAATACTCCAGTACAGTATACTTGATGTTAAAATATCATTAAGCTGATCCTCACCGGGACAATACAGTTAGGAGGTCACTGTTCTTCAAGCAGTCAGACAAGTTATCCACAGCCGCCTCCAAGGTAAGGAGCGCCTCCATTACGTAACCCTGCCAAACATGCGAAGATAGCATTTTGTATTGCTTGTAACCATTGTGAACTTCCTGAAGAGAAATTTAATTAATGTACACTTTATTCCAATAATGTTATCGCTGCTTTAATTTATGAAGTCTACAATAAGCTTTAAGGGCCACTTAGGAAATTCAGATGGCTTAGGAGTTAGCAGATAATCATAAAAATTTATTTCCCTATGTCTAAGAGCCTCAACAGATCACTTTCATTTGAAATCCAGCACCGTGGGGGGCAAGCATGGCCCTGTGCTGAGGGGAGGGGGGGCATCTGAAATGCAGTGCGGCAATGTTTGAAAGCCACAGATCAAGAGGAGAGGTACAGGAAGAGCTGCCTCCGTGGTGTTTTAAATAGCACCTCTGATGGCCGAAAGAAGGATGCAGGTAGTATCTGTAGGTGTGCAGGCTTCCTCAGATGCACGAACATTTCTTTTTTTCCTTTTTTTTTGAGATGCAGTCTTACTTCCATTGCCCAGGCTAGAGTGCCATGGCACCATTTGGCTCACTGCAACCACTGCCTCCTGGGTTCAACTGATTCTCCTGCCGCAGCCTGAGTAGCTTGGATTATAGGTGTGTGCCCCCACGCCGAGCTAATTTTTGTGTTTTTAGTGGAGATGGGGTTTCACCCTGTTGGCCAGCCTGATCTTGAACTCCTGGTCTCAAAGGATCTGCCCGCCTTGGCCTCCCAAAGTGCTGGAATTACAGGCATGAGCCACCACCCAGCCAGGAATATTTCTGAAGGGAAAGAAGGACTTGGCCAGAGCCACAGAGCTTGTAATGCCAGCGGCTCTCAACCTGTTCAGCGCTTCCCAATCTCTGGGCTCTAGCTCGAGGGCCTCCTTGTGGCAGTCACTCTCCATTCCTTCTTCAGCTCTTCTCCGTCTACTGGAGACTAACCGTACAGAGAGAGGTAGTGCTTTGCACAGATACAGTGGAGGTCCCTGCCCTGGGCAGGGACACTGTATAACTGCACCTTAGGTTGGCAGCCAGAAACCCCAAACTATACAAAATAATCTCCTGGCCGCCTGCCAAATAAAACCAACCACAAAAACAAGGAAGAAGCCACCAGAGGATTTCCAGTTGTTGGCATATAGAAAAGAGATAATATTCACTGAATTTCTAGAACAAGGCTCCTTGGAATAATTTTTGTAAAGATAAAAGTCAACCTCTAAAATACACTGTACATGTCCAGATGGCTGGAATAATTGTTGAGAGAAGAAAGGTTCAAAAAAAGTTTACACCTCCTCGAGACAAGAGAGCTCATCCTTCATGAGCTCAGTGCTCTTCCCTTCCATACCTGAATCTCATCTCCGTGTTCTCCGATCACCTCCACTAATCTTGAGAGAAGGTCAGATAAGGCATGTGCTGACAGAGGTTGCTTGAGGGCCCGGAATATCTGGAAGGACCGACCAGCATAGTGCCTTGAAGAGCTTGCGAGCGCTGTCTGCAATGCAACTTCACTCAACTGGTGCTCCAGATGGAAGCCTAGGGCAACAAGAGTCATAGAATGGGTTGGTCTCTACTCCACATGCTCTGAGGAATCAAAGTTACCTGTAAGTTTAAAACAAGCTAACAGCACAGGACTACCTTGTAGTGGTACTTATTTATTTATTTATTTATTTATTTATTTATTTATTTTTGAGACGGAGTCTCGCTCTGTCGCCCGGGCTGGAGTGCAGTGCCATGATCACGGCTCAATGCAGCCTCTACCTCCTGGGCTCAAGTGATCCTCCCACCTCAGCCTCCCAAGTAGCTGGGACTATAGGCATGTGCCACCATGCCTGGATAGTTTTCTGTATTTTTTGTAGTGATGGGGTCTCACTATGTTGCCAAGGCTGGTCTTGAACTCCTGGGCTCAAGTGATCTGCCTGCTTTGCCTTCCTAAAGTGCTTGGATTACAGGCATGAGCCATCATGTCAAGCTTTTTTTTTTTTTTTTTTTTTTAAAAAAAACAAGGTCTTTCTTTGTTGCCCAGGCTGGTCTTGAACTCCTGGACTCAAGGAATCCTCCTGCCTCAGCCTACTGAGTCGCTGGGATTACAGGTGTGTGCCACTGCACCCACCTCATTTTAAAATAAAAACAAATTCTGAATAAATCTTAGGAAGGTATAGTGTAGTAGAAAAAGGCTTTGGAACAAGATGGTCCTGGTGATGAATTAGGGGCTTTCTAACTCTGGGAAAGGAATTTGCTCTCCATGAACCTGTTTCCTTACCTTTAACTTGTCTCATATAGTTGTTGTGAAAATTAAACAACTTACAAAGTGCCTAGTGCAATGTCTGAAACATAACATAGGTCACAAATGTATTATTATTTATTATTCTGCTATTTTCATATATTATTCTTCTGTACTACTTTTTTTGCATAGAATACTCCTTTTTTTGTAAGTTTGTTAGAGTAGAGGAAATTTCAGAAAAGAGGAAAGCTGTTAGTGGATCTATTCAACTCAAAACACAACTAAGGTCTGTGCCAAAGTCTTTGCTTTATTGATATGCAGATATTGAAGTGTAGATACTGTGAAGAAGGCAGCCATAATTTAAACTTTCACCTGAATATTTGTTTTTCCAATTGTACAAAGGTAATCTCAGTAATCAGAAAATCATTTGATCAGATGGGAATGAGAATGTAAGATAAAGCTCATGACTGAATTCCAGGTCATTAAATTATATACTTGCTGTGCCTCTCTGCAGGGAGAAAAGCAGACTACAAGGGTAGAAGGACTGAAAGAAAACAGAGGCCTAGGCTGTCTCTATGACACAGAGGTTCTGCAGTACATTTGGCTGCTACATGAAAGTGGGCCAGAAGGGATAATTCAATGTCATTGTTCTTAGCTGCAGCTTGGTTACTTGACCCTAGGGACAAATAGATTATACAAGAAAATGTACCTGCAGAGAAAACAGAGGGCCCTGGAAAATTGACTTCGGACACATTCAGGGTAGTAAGCATAGGATTAAATCCATGTAGGCAGTTTGTATCTTATGAATGATGCTTCAAAAAAGCTTTTTATGTCTTTATTTGTTTATCAAAGTAAAGGTTTGTTTACTTAGCCTATTTTATGTGTGGAGGTTAGATACCCTGGCAAATGACAAATGTGACTCAAATGGGCACATGCTTATTTAAATCACAACGAACCTGACGGCTAGAACTGTACTAGTAGGACTTCAGACTCCACCTTCACCACAACAGTGTCCTTTGAGAAAAGGAAAAGGTTTCTTTTTCTTTCCAGCCACACAGTGAATCTACACTTCCCAGTCTTCCTTGCAGTTAGGTGTGCCCAGGTGCCCGAGTTCCAGCCCATGGAATGTGGAGAAAAAACCCACTGGATACCCCATTTAAGACTGGGGCATCAACTCATCCTGAGGAATCCTCTTCTCACTCTCTCTTCTTCCACCTGCTGGCTGGATGCAGAGGGCCCAGCAGAAGCCTCAGCCTAGAGGGTGGAACAGCCTCAGGCTGGAGGGTCCCTGAAGCACCTAGTGGAAGGCCACCTGCCAAACACTTGCACTGAACTCTTACAGAATCCAGGAATAACCTTCTGTTGTGTTAAGCCTCTGAGCTCTAGGGGCTGTTTGTTACAGCAGCTATGCTGCCCTGACTAACACAAGTGTTTCCAGGAACACTTTGTGCATGTATAGAGAAAACAGGCCAAAAGTGGGACTGTACAAGGAAATCAGAATCAGTAAAAATTGATCGAGATGCAAAAAGACTTAGACTTTATGCAGCCTGAAGTACCCTCCAAGAATTCAGTATAAGGTATTTATATATTTTCTCATTTTTATTATTTTCATTCAATCAAAGATTTTAGATTAATTAATGGTTTACATACAAATAGTAAATTTCTTCCTTTGGGCTGTGTTCAATGATTAATTGGCTTTTGAGGTCTTAATATTTTAAACAAATTCCAAAGGGGAAACTGAAAACTAGAAATGGAAGTCTATTCCTGGAATGACTCTCCCATTTCAGGCTGTCAGTATCTTTTGTTTTTTAGTAAGTGTCCTCTGATAATGAAAAGATATGTGGCTGATCCAAAATGTTTCCAACTGGGAAATGTGCTAATTATCAGAGCAGCTAGAAAAGCCAGGTAGCTGGATTTAATATCTCCAGTCTGGTGTGAGGAAAAAAAGGTAGAGCTGGTTTTACAACATGTTGAGGAACCAGATTTAAGTTTCACACACAAATCAGCCCAGGCCAACTTGGATCTGAAGGAATTCAGCAGAAGGCAAACAAGTTAAGCATCATGATGCTACAACAATTTAAATAGGATTTACACTGTATTTAGAATATTGAATAGTCATTTGCACAGGAATTGTTAGCAAACACTTTCAAAGCCAAAAACATTTTATCACAATTTTTTAAAAAATAAACAGTTTGACCATTCAAGCAGCCATTTAACAGACTATTTTTCATCATCGAGACTGATGAGAGTCAATTAATGAGATTTATTCCTCATAGCCTTCTTTAAAGGAAATGTTTTAGACACAGTTTAATTCTAGTAAGGTAAATAAAAGAAGTAGAACAAGTATGTTAGAAAAATTAGTTGATATAGCATAATGCAAATATACATGGCATTAAATACCACGCAGTTAGGAAGCATCTGAACAAGCTTCAGAACTTCCCTGTGAATATGCTCGTGTTATGGATGTGGAGTGCAGAACCGTTCTAAGGCGCTGTAATCATCATATAGAGACAGTGTCCATTACAGAACAACGCTGAAAGAGGGATCTGTGCAAATAAGATGAAGTACCTGATTTGGAATCTTTAAATACAGATACAACGTGACGTAGAAAATTAGTGAGCTGTTCAGCACTCTTTGAATTTTGATTTTTAGGTGTGATGTCTTCATGGCACCAAAGTGGACCAAATGCCCTTAAACAAAACACACAAAATGTCAAAAATATAACTGTCATTTTGCATTTTTAAAACTGTACATACAGTCCTGACTCCAAGCGTATAACATATTTACATTTTTTGCAATCTATGCATCTGACAAAGGTCTAATCCCAGCATCTATAAGGAACTTAAATTTACAAGAAAAAAACAAAAAACCCTGTTAAAAAGTGGGCAATGGACATGAACAGATACTTCTCAAAAGAAGACATACATGCAGCCAACAATCATATAAAAAAAGCTCAACATCACTGATCATTAGAGAAATGCAAATCAAAACCACAGTGAGATACCATTTCACACCAGTCAGAATGGCGATTATTAAAAAGTCAAAAAATAATAGAGGTTGGCGAGGTTGTGGAGAAAAAGGAAGGCTTTTACACTGTTGGTGTGAGTGTAAATTAGTTCAATCGCTGTGGAAGACATCGTGGCGATTCTTCAAAGACCCGGAGACAGAAATACCATTGGACCCAGCAATTCCATTACTGGGTATACACCCAAAGGAATATACATTGTTCTGTTATAAAGACACATGCATGCATATGTTCATGGTAGCACTATTCCCAATAGCAAAGACATGGAATCAACCCAAATGCCCATCAATGATAGATTGGATAAAGAAAATGTGGTACATATACACCACGGAATACTGTGCCACCATAAAAAGGTATAAGATTGTATCCTTTGCAGGGTCATGGATGGAGCTGGAGGCTATCATCCTTAGCAAACTAACGCAGGAACAGAAAACCAAATACCACAAGATCTCACTTGTAAGTGGGAGCTGAATGATCAGAACACACGGACACACTGGGGGGAATAACACACACTGGGGCCTACCGGAGGGCGGAGGGTAGGAGAGAGAGGACGGGGAAAAACAACGAATGGATACTGGGCTTAACACCTGGCTAATGAAATAGCCTGTACAACAAACCCCCTGGACACACGTTTACCTATGTAGCAAACCTGCACACCCTGCACATGCACCCTTGAACTTAAAATGTAAGTTAAAAAATATTTTGGCCGGGCGCGGTGGCTCAAGCCTGTAATCCCAGCACTTTGGGAGGCCAAGGCGGGCGGATCACGAGGTCAGGAGATCGAGACCACGGTGAAACCCCGTCTCTACTAAAAATACAAAAACTAGCCAGGCGAGGTGGCCGGCGCCTGTAGTCCCAGCTACTTGGGAGGCTGAGGCAGGAGAATGGCGGGAGGCGGAGCTTGCAGTGAGCTGAGATCCGGCCACTGCACTCCAGTCCAGGCAACAGAGCGAGACTCTGCCTCAAAAAAAAAAAAATATATTTTAAACAATTTTATGAATTATTTTGGAAGTACATTTCAGTCTTGAAAACCTTATCAGCATACTCAAAGCACATCTAATGTATGGAGTCATTTTGAAATGTTTTAAATTAAATTCATTTACAAAATTAAAACCTCCCAATTCACCAGAACAGTGCTTGGCATATCATAAGTGCTACATGTTTGTTTAAGTAAAATGATATCAAATGTTAAGTGAAATAAAGGTTTAGACATGGACTCAATTTTCACATTTTAGCATTTGCATAGGTGAGGTTTTTATCAGGATCCCATCAAGTTGCAAATACCATACAATCAAACTGAAGACATGGCCTCTGTCGTCTACTTGGTTTTCAACAGTAAGAATGGAATGGAGCCAGATAGGAGAATTTCAGAGAAGAGTTATTCCAAACATGTGGTACTGACAGTTGGTGAGTGGTGACAATACTTTTCCTTTGCACAAATCATTCGGGTCTCTGCAGTACCCTGTATGTTCAGGCATACTGTCATGTAGGCACCATCAGCTCCTGTCCTAAGCTTCCTGCACATTAAATCCCACATTAAGTTGAGAGCTGCACAAAACAATCTGAATCATGAATTGTGGAAAGAAAATACTCTTTTTTATTGTTTGCATTAATTGATGCATTAGTTGAAGAAAGCAAGATCACATGAGATATTAGATAACATATACACAGACTAGATTTCCGGGACTTAGCTCACTGAGAAAGGGGAGCATGCCACCCAGTCACAGGTAAGCATGCTTTACACAACTACCAGACCGTGGGGTGTTAGAAATCCTGGAGCCTTACAAGCTAAGTGGTTCATGAGAAGAACCAGAAGACCTGACCAGGACCACTTGCAGTTTTTCTTGGTTTTGATTTATTAGTTTGACTCCTTTCCTATTATGCTTCCTATTGTTTCTGGTTTCTGACTGCCTTTTACAAATGACTCTTTGGACCAGATGAATACACAATGGTCCCCTTGGCAGCTGCTTCTGGGTTGACCACAGCTAATATCCTCGGTTTCCAGAGTGATGTTCTTTGCCAAGTCTCAGAACTACTAACCCCTGGCAGCTCTGATAGATGACTAAAGGCATGCTCACCATGGGGCACTACCATCTCCTGCATCTCCTGCCTCCATCTGCTGCATCACCATTATCCACAAAATCCCCTTGCCCATCAACTGTCACATCAGTGGGATCCTAGAAACTTCTACCAACGTCTGCCTTTCACAAATTGTATTCTTTGTATCTCTGTGTCTGTTCACACAGACTCCAGCAGTTGCAATTGAGAAGAGAAACAGGACTTTTGTTAGAACCCCAGGATCACTATTCCATCTGTGTGGTTTCAAGCGTTGGCAATTTTCCAAAAGACCAACCTGCAAACAGCCGCGGACTCCTAACCCCTTATTACCTGGTCGTCAGAAACTCAATAAGCTTGTTTGCCTTCTCATCTGTTTCAGCAGCTGTGTCCACGTCTTCTACCTCCTGGGTCATCTGTGGGAGGTTTCCACTGCTGCCTCCCAGACTGATGCTGGAGGAGGTGGAGCTGGAGCTAAGCCCTGAGTCGGGCACCGGGGATGACTGGTCCTCTCTCAGGAAGTCAAAGCCACCTGGTGGGAGAAGAAGGTCAAGGAGGGATGTACTAGGCAGTGTGCTTGTCAGCATGCTTAATGAGGTCCGCTGAGGAGGGCAGAGAAGTGTGGAGTTATTCAAATTCTGGGGAGAAAATGGTTGCTTTTGGCTGTGGCTATGATTACATGAGACTGACAGTTTTTCTTTGTTTAGGAAATTAGTTGCACTGCTGTGTAAATGAGTGTGTCTTTGGGACTAGGACGTGATCTGCTGCTTTCTACTCTGCTGTTTTGGTTGATACTTTCTATAAAAGAAAGGTTATGTGTGTGTGTTTGTATGCATGTATGGACCAGGCAAATGACCAATTCAACTATAACAGATCATCTACTGACTGCTCTTAATAAATTATTCCCGGGTATTAGTCTACTTAAACATGTGAAATGGGCTGGGCATGGTGGCTCACATCTGTAATCCCCGCACTGTGGGAGGCCGAGGCGGGTGGATCACAAGGTCAGGAGATCGAGACGATCCTGGCTAACCTGGTGAAACCCTGTCACTACTAAAAATACAAAAATTAGGCTGGCATTTTTGTATTTTTTTTTGTATTTTTGTATGTATTTTGTGGTCCCAGCTGCTTGGGAGGTTGAAGCAGGAGAATGGCATGAATCTCAGGCGGTGGAGCTTGCAGTGAGCCGGGATCATGCCACTGCACTCCAGCCTGGGCGACAGAGTGAGACTCCATATTGGGGGAAAAAAAAAAAAAAAAAAACATGTGAAATGATACCCTGTTTGAGGATACCAGCCACTTAATGGCTGGTTACTTATATATAATGTTTTTGAGTAAATGTGCCCAGAAGCTTTAGTATTGTGTATATAATGATATAATTTAATAGAATATGTATTATAGTATTCAAAGAAATAGGGCATAAGCAAATACTGTTTCTTTGTTACATACTCGGTTGACATTCTACACCTCTGGATAGGCTGTGGGTTTGAAAATGTATATATGCAACTATCCCTTTTCCCCTATTTAATAATCACAAATAGTATGTAGTGCTGGTGTGTGTCTGATAGATAAACTGGGTTTGAATAACATTTCTGTCATTTATAGCGTAGCCTCAGGGAATTTATGTAATTCTCTGTATCTCAGTGTCCTATTATAATAAAGTTAAGACAATAATTTCTGTCACACACATTTTTAGTATGTATTTGAAAGCAACTATAGTTGAAACTAGGTGCTTAATAAATGTTTATTAAAAAAAGAACATTTCCCATATTCTTTGTACACCTATTCCCTGTGTCCTGTAGAACCAGTCACTTTAGCTATCTACTGTTTGTCTTGCCTATGAATATTATATGCGTTTTTGGTAAATCTTCACTTTAAATCATTTTATACCACATCGATAGTATAATAAATGCAAAACTGATATACACAGAGATACACAACTTATCAGATACCACAATTTTCTCTGCCTAACATTTGAAAAAATTATATTCTTATCCTCAGGACTTAGAGCAGCTAGAACTCTTCATTTTAATTAAACATCTACAGCAAAGGGAGTTTTGTGTTTCTAAGAGGCTATTGATAGGTTATTTTCAATTAAGTGTAGATAATGATGATTTCATGTCTGTTTTCCAAAGAACTGTGTTAACATCTATTAGAAGCCAATACAGTGGTGGGCACAAGTGATAGATAAAAGGTACACCCTTTTCACAGTAATGTAGAAAGCATACAGTGACATGTGAAAAGTTGCACCATAGCTAGTGCCAATGCAATGTGTAAAATAAATAGGTTAAAAAAAATTAGCCAGGCGTGGTGGCTCACGCCTGTAATCCCAGCACTTTGGGAGGTCGAGGCGGGCGGATCACAAGGTCAGGAGATCAAGACCATCCTGGCTAACACAGTGAAACCCCGTCTCTACTAAAATTAGAAAAAATTAGCCGGGTGTGGTGGCGGGTGCCTGTAGTCCCAGCTACTGAGGAGGCTGAGGCAGGAAAATGGCGTGAACCCGGGAGGTGGAGCTTGCAGTGAGCTGAGATCATGCCACCGTACTCCAGCCTGGGGACAGAGCAAAGACTCCGTCTCAAAAAAAAAAAAAAAAAAAAAAAAAAAAAGTTAGTCCCTGAACTCTGTTAGTTGGTAATCTTCATCATCATTTTAAGATATTTTAAATGTTCTGGTTCTAAATGAAAACCACTATTACCTGTTGGGATAAAGTTTTCATGAATGGCTTGACATGGTAGAGTAATTTCTTTGACTCAGCTAATGCTATCTGTTCCTATTTCTAAGGAGAATTTTTTTTTGGTTTCAAAACAGCAATGGTTTTTAACAGGCTCCCACTAATGGTGTCTTCAAGGAGAAGGTCAGTCATTCAATAAAGTGAAAATTCCTTTATGGACACTAGAAGACACACAAGTGATATATCCGGCAGCCTGGCTGTGACCTGCTCTCAGGCAGCAGCAATGGTCACTGTTTTGTGCGTTCTCACCCTTCGGTGTTCTACACTGCTGCTCCTGGCCAATGGGCACTTACACTTTCAATGCATCAGGAGGAACATATTCAATGAGGGCAGCAATCATAGATATAACCAGGAAAAATATATTTTAAATATTCAATAATAAAGCTTTTGAGAGACAAGTTCACATCAAGTGAAATGGTGTGTATTTATTGTACTGTTGATTTATCACGTGGAAAGTTGGAGGTCATAGCATGAGAAGTTAACTTGGGCTCTACTGGCACCTGCAGTTAGTTACCTCTGCATTGGTAACTGTCCTAGGCTCTCTACCAGTCGTTCTCTTGTTACCTGTATAGAGATATTCAGGTTGGTAAGCTGGCTGCACAGTTAGAGTCTTAGCTTCACCCATCTCTCGGGTCTGCAGGAGCACAGAAGCAATGGAATGGAAATTGCTGTTGCAAGAGAGGGCAATCAAGAGGTGAAGAAGCAGTTTTTTGCTGTGTTCAAAGACTTCAGGCCGGTAGTGGTCTAAACCTGGAACAAAACAGTAGAATCTCAGTATAAACAAACGTTAAGCTCGTTTAGATTCCAGGAATAGTAAAGATTCCAGGATACTCAGGAGGAACATGTTAAAAGAATGTTTAGTTTTCTTTGTTATTGTTTGTGTTACCAACATACAGAAGTTGGGCTTAGGAAAAATAAAATGCTTTATTTCTTAAGTAAAATGTTCTCATAAAATGCTGATAGATGAACTTTTCTTGACCTCTCTGTAGCATTTGATGTGGTTAGCATTCCTTCTTCTTGAGATGTTCTCTTCCTTGGATATCCCTGTTACTGAAAGATTCTAATTTTATTAGTCTCTTTCTAACTGAATTTCTGAGTTTCCCTGGCTGGTTCCTCTTCCCATTTTTGCTCTACAAAGCTCAGGGCTTGGCCCACTCTGTCCTATATCCTTTCTTTTTATACGCTGACTATGCCTCATAGCTTAAAATTTACCACTTCAAGCAAAGACTCTCAAAAAGGCCCAACTTATTTTGGATATCTTTGTAGATGTGGCACTAGTGAGATACCACTATATTTACACGGTAGAAATAGAGCAATTTCAAACAGTGACCAAGTAGCTGACATTTCAGAGCAGATGTCACAAAAGGGCAATGAAAAATGGTGGAGATCAAATATTCCCGAAATGAGTCAAACAGGATGTCAATGTGAAAGGAAATCTCTATGGATTACTTCTGTATATTTTTAACCCGATTGGCTGGAATGCCTTTTAGATCCAGTCTTACCTAAGAAGACAGCATGAAGTAATAATGGTAGATGAAGCGCCCAGTCTTCTCGTACACTGTGATCCACCACCATCTCAGTCATAAAAATTACAGCAATATTGCACCTAATCAATGAAATAATGAAATTAATGCAACTTCTGAAGGGGATGGAAATACTAGTAGATCATTAAGTTACACTTCAATATAACTCTTAAGTGTTTTTAAAACATTATATAAGGCTCTTATTCCAGGGAAATAGAGTTTAACTTGTAACACAGCATAGAGCTCCACAACAAGAAGAAACACTGGTTGAGCTAATCACACTAGTCACTAGGTAATAAGAGCTAAGAGATGAAGAGAAATCACAGACAAGGTCCTTCTCATCAAGTTGCTTACAGTCTAAAAAGCATCACAGAATGCATGTCCATATCCAGATTACATCAAGGAGAAATTCAAAGGTCAGAGGCAGCTTTGAATGTTGATTAATATTTGACCAAACTCTGCTAATATGCTGGAAGCTGGCAGTCAAATCAGGCAGGATCCCACTGATTGATAAGATCATTTAATGTGGTGGGACCTGGACCAGGTTTTTCTCTTGTCATAGGTAGAAAAGTCCAGTCAAAGCTAAGGTTTCCTTCTCCCCACACGTGCTGCTCACCTATGGAGTGGCCCCCGGGGAGTGATGGTCTCCGGGAGATAGTCAACCAGCGGGGCCCAGCATCCTCCTGTACAAGGCATCGGTAAGGGCTGCGGCTGCTTGGTCTCTGTAATAGTCAGCAACCAGCCCGTGTAGGGAGAAATTGGATCATCTGTAGGGTGAGAAAGACAACTGTGCTTTATTTTCAGGGAGAGGAGACTTGTTTTCTCTACTTGATGTTTTCAGAATAAATTTTATAAATGTATGCTTGTAAAAATAACTTTATTTTTCATTTTTTAATTTTTTTTTTTTAGGGACAGGGTCTCGCTGGCACCTAGGCTGGAGTGCATTGGATCAACCAAAACTCACTGCAGGGCTGGTTACAGTGGCTCATGCCTGTAATCCCAGCACATTGGGAGGCTGAGGTGGGTGGATCACCTGAGGTCTGGAGTTGGAAACCGGCCTGGCCAACACGGCAAAACCCCATCTCTACTAAAAATACACACACACACACAAAATAGCCCGGCATGATGGCACGTGCCTGTAAGCCCAGTTAATCGGGAGGATGAGGCAGAAGAATCGCTTGAACCTGGGAGGTGGAGGCTGCAGTGAGCCGAGATCGCGCCACTGCACTCAGTCTAGGCGACAGAGTGAGATTCTGTTTGAAAAACAGAAACAAAAACAAACCTCACTGCAGTTTCAAATTCTGGGGCTCAAGAGATCCTTCTGTCTTAGCCTTCCAAGCAGCTAGCAGGACTACAGGCCTGTGCCACCACACCCGGCTAATTAAAAATTTATTATTTTTTTAAATAGATGGGGTCTCAACATGTTGCTCACACTGGTCTCAAACTCCTGGACTCAAGTGATCTTCCCAGCTTGGCCTCCCAAAATTTTGGAATTACAGGTGTGAGTGCCTGGCCAGAAACAACTTTCTAACGATTTCATTCGGTGAGTATGAATTACATGATTAAATGGGTTAGAATTACTTGTTTGGGTAACTACTTGAATAGTTATTACTTAGTAACTAATTTATAGTTATTCATTATAAAGCAAAGCAGAATACAGATATACAAAAAGAAAAATATTAAATCATGTTGAATTCCCATCTCTATGAAAACTTACACTTCCTCCAGTCTTCCTCATCTCAATAAAGCACAATTTTGGCTAGTCGCGGTAGCTCACCCCTGTAATCCCAGCACTTTGGGAGGCTGAGGTGGGTAGATCACTTGAGGTCTATGTTCCACAGAGCAGACAGACCAATTCTTTTAAAACAAGTTCAGTAGTGTCTCTTTCTCTGCTGAACACCCTCCAGTGGCTCCCCACAAATCCATATCCATGGCCTTTAAGGCCTTACCAGGTCTTCCCCCTCCATGTTCCTCTCCTGGCTTATCTCCTACCAGCGCACCCTTGCTCACCCCACTCCACTCATCCTAGCTTCCTGGCTGTTCTGTGATCAGGCTGGGCCCCATACAGCCTCAGGGCCCTTACGTCTGCTGCTTCCTATGGCTGGGATGCTCATCTGCAGACAGCTGCATGGCTCACTTCTTTGCTTCATTCATGTCTCTGCCCCAATATCACCTTCCTACAGCAGCTTTCCTTGACTGCTCTATTTAAATTGACCCCCAACCCCAATCAGTTTCTACCCTGCTTGCCCTGCTTTAGTCCCTCCTCCTCCACCCATGCATCACCAATTCACCAGCACCACCTCCCTCCCCAACGCTAGTGTAAGCTCCAGGGGAGCGGGAACTTCTTCTGTTCTGTTCATTGCTTTTTCCCTACTACCTACAATGGTGCCTGGCACATGGTAAAGGATTAATAAATATTTGTCGAATGAATGAACTTCACAATATTATCTTTAAAGTAAGTACAGGCCGGGTGCAGTGGCTCATGTCTGTAATCCCAGCATTTTGGAAGGCCCAGGCAGGTGGATCACTTGAGGTCAGGAGTTTAAGACCAGCGTGGCCAACATGGTGAAACCCCCTCTCTACTAAAAATATAAAAATTAGCCGGGTGTGGTGGTGTACACCTGTAGTTCCAGCTACTCAGGTGGCTGACACAGCAGAATCACTTGCACCCCGGAGGCAGAGGCTGCAGTGAGCCAAGATCATGACGTCGCACTATAACCTGGGCTACGGGTAAGACCCTGTCTCAAAAACAATAATAAAAATAAAATAAGTACAGCAACACGTTTCACGTTTATTTCTTATCATGTTCCCAAAGCAGGCCAGCAGCATTTAAGACGAGCAATACAGGTGGGCACAGGATTTAACCCAGGTATTTGGCTGCAGAGAAGCTGGTTTATTCTTGGGATCAGTTTATGTATTAAGAGGAAGAATATACTACGTCGTCTTTACGCAATTTTATAACAATATAATTTTTCTTTGCTTCACTTCTGCAAGGTAGTGTGAAGTCACTGATTTGATGCTGCTGGCCCAGTGTAGAATGCTGGCCTTAACATTGACAGAGCTGGTGGAGGGGTGTCTTCCTGTTACGACAACTGAGGCTCTGAATGAGGACAGGTACCAGAAAACCAGAACCAAGAACACCCCACTTCTCATGGGATGTGGCTAAGAGAGTTTCAGTGGAAAAGGTCAGGACTTCCCTCAGGAAGAGTGACTACTGGCTTTTTCTAATACACTGACAAGTGAGCAACCAGAACCCTGTAATTCTATGCCATGAAGTTTGGCCACAACAATTTTAGCCTGGAAAAAATTTAAAGCAGGTGCACTAGTAACTCATCTCGGTTCTAACTCTCAGCAAATTACCTACAAGTAACTTACTTGCAGCAAATTTAACTTCTCAGATAATCATCCAGGATAAGTCAGTTGCCAAATGCACTGCTAGGTAACTAGCTACTTTTCAATAAAACTTGAAAGGGAAACAAAAAGGGAGACCATTGAAGAATTAAAAAGTAAATGGTGAGATTTCTGTTAGGAAAGGATATGTTATTCTTTGTTTCAATGATGTTTTCAGATATATATCCAATCAGCCAAAATGTGCTGAGAGGAATGAAGGTGGCCTAAACTTAAATTTTTCTGTCCTCAATCTTTGGGTTACCAGATATTGCCACAGTAACCAGACTTTTCTAGAACCAACTCTCCATTTTTCAAGTACTACTTTCCTCATCTCTAAAATCTGGTGCCTTCTAGAAGTAATGGTCTACAGTCCGGAGATTTGGCTATTCAGTGTTTGGATGGTACAATCCCCTGAGAGGACACACAAAGGAAGGAAAACACAAACAGCTTTATTCTACTTCCTATTGACAGCTCTAGTGAAAGTTTTATAGCTAAAACTTAACCTAGAGCATGATAATTACATATGGATTTTAGACACGCCTTCCATTAGTATTTTAATGGTGGAGAACTGCCTGTCTGTGCATTCAGAAGTAGAACAAGGGTAGCTGAAACGTGGCCTCATTGGAACCACCTAGCTCTTACCTGACATCGCACATTTCCGTAAAAACAAAACAATTCAAAACAACAACTCAAAGCACCAACTTACGAAATGAACTTAACTCATGAAAGATGAGTATATTTACAATTTCTGACAAAATAGAATAAATTCCACAAGATACTTTACTGATTCCCTTAGCAAATCTAAAATGTTACTGGGAGCGTTCTTCGGTTTCAGAATTTCTGTAACTTGTGACCAACTAATACTCTGTATCTGCTCAATATCTACAGAAGCTGTCCAGAGGTCAAATAAAATCAGTAAATGCACTGACCTTTTTGGTTTTCCCAACTACCGGAAGAAATTCCTGTCACAAAGCTAACTCCCAGGTTAGCAAGGTTTTCATTAGGCTATGGAGACTATGCCGTTGAGAAATTCCACATGAGAACAGATCCTATCCTGAGTGAGCAGACTTTCAAAGCTTCAAGGTTAAACCCACTCGCAAGATAGGTGGAAAAACTGAACGGCAACGTTTGTTTTCTAATGGGACTATGACTTAATGTATTTTCCCCAGATGCATCACCAAGAAAAAAATGTCAAGAATATAAAAACATAGGAGTGGGATGGTAGTTTGAATTTTTATAAAATTTTGATTTGTCCATGGTTTGGCTTTTATTTTTTTTAAAACTTTTGAGGATGCTGATGCTCACCTGCGTAGGTAGATTAAATGGTCACTTAATATTTATGGGCCCTTTTAGTAATCAGATCAAGAATAATCAGAACACTCATTTTCTATCCTCTGACCACATGCGTTCCGTCCGAAAGCCCACAGCCTGTTGGTACTTACTTTTATCCTCATCATAGGATCCTCCAGAGCTATTGCTATATCTTGACTCCAGGCGAGTGTGGGCTCTGATGACATTACTAAACCTTCAAATACAAGCACAACCAGAATGAAATATTAACATGTGTGCGTATGTTTTTTTTTTTTTTTTTTAAGATGGAGTCTCACTCTATAGCCAGGCTGGAGTGCAGTGGTGCGATCTTGGCTTGCTGCAATCTCCACCTCCCAGGTTCAAGAGATTCTCCTGCCTCAGCCTCCTGAGTAGATGGGACTACAGGTGCCCGCCACCATGCCCAGCTAAGTTTTGTATTTTTAGTAGAGACAGGGTTTCACCATGTTGGCCAGGATGGTCTCGATCTCCTGACCTCGTGGTCTACCCGCCTCAGCCTCCCAAAGTGCTGGGATTACAGGTGTGAGCCACCGCACCCGGCCTATGCTCTTACTCATAAACTATGATTTAGCAGTTGCTTTTTCAGTTGCTAGTTCCAGTGGTGCTTTTCTTAAAGGAATGCTGTAAAAATTGTACCCCAAACATTTCTTGCTTTCTTGAGAGGGTCAGTGGTCACTCTTGCTCATAAGCAAAGTCCAAACCTTGAAAAGATAAAAATTTTAAGCCTAATATTTCAGTGGAACTAGAAAATGGTAACATTTGCTTTGGAAAGAAAATGGGCATGATAACTGAATAACATGATTCCCTTATTTACATAGCCAGACACACAGTAGGTGTTCAATAAATATTTCCTGAATGATTAAACAACTGAAAGTACATAGAATGGGAAATACGCAAATATAGTTATAATAAATCTTGGACTTTACCCAGCATTAAAGTTTCTCTTAAAATAGTTTGAGAGTCTTCAGGGTGTTGGGAGCAAGTGCCCCAAAATCTGGCCATAAACTGGCCCCAAAACTGGCCATAAAATCTCTGCAGCACTGTAACATGTTCATAATGGCCTTAATGCCCAAGGTGGAAGGTTGTGGGTTTATGGGAATGAGGGCAAGGAACACCTGGCTCAAAACCACTTAAAGGCGTTCTTAAGCCACAGACAATTAGCATGAGCGAACTGTGTCTTAAGGGCGTGTTCCTGCTGCAGTTAATTCGGCCCATCCCTTCGTTTCCCATAAGGGATACTTTTAGTTAATTTAATATCTGTAGAAACAATGCTAATGACTGGTTTGCTGTTAATAAATATGTGGGTAAATCTCTGTTCAGGATTCTCAGCTCTGAAGGTTGTGAGACCCCTGATTTCCCACTTCACACCTCTGTATTTCTGTGTGTGTGTCTTTAATTCCTCTAGCGCCGCTGGGTTAGGGTCTCCCCGACCCAGCTGGTCTCGGCACAGAGAAAGGTCCTAGTTGGAGAGTAATTTAAACAGAGGTACTCTTTGATCTGGTTTCTCTTGTGGCTTGTTAAGAAGTAATCCCCACCCAAAACAAACAAAAAACAAAACACAAAAACAAAACAACAAAGAAAATAAAAATGGTGAAGTATAGTAATTCATAGACATCATCTTATTTAATCTTGCTCATTCATCTTTGAGATAAGCATTATTTATTCTACAATGAGGAAACTGAGGGCAAGCGAAGTTATACACCTTGGTTAGTGTTGACCACAGGGAGGTGGCAGTGCAGGAGGCCTTCAGTGCCATGCCAACTCCCCGCGTGGAACAAGGGGCTTTATTTATTTATTTTTTATTTTTATTTTTATTATTATACTTTAAGTTTAGGGTACATGTGCATAACATGCAGGTTTGTTACATATGTATACTTGTGCCATGTTGGTGTGCTGCACCCATCAACTCGTCAGCACCCATCAACTAGTCATTTACATCAGGTATAACTCCCAATGCAATCCCTTCCCCCTCCCCATAATAGGCCCCGGTGTGTGATGTTCCCCTTCCCGAATCCAGGTGATCTCATGGAACACGGAGCTTTAAGGCTGAGCTCTCTCTCACTAGCTCTGTAACCATGGCCAAGGCCTCTGCCTCCTTGGGGAACTTGTTTCCACAGTTGCAAGAAGGGCATCATAATAATACTCTGTCTTTTATTTAACTGGCGTTGTTTGGGGGATCAAAAGAAAGGACGTGAGAGTGTTTCCAAAACTGCAAGACACTGTCTGACTATAATGTATTAGTTATTATGCTTCTACCTAGGATTTCTAGAAAGAAATCAATAGCGTATTTCTCAAACAAAGGCCTACAACGTAGGACAAGGGTGTAGTTCAGGGGCAGTGTGAGCAAAATGGTATGTCTACATTTATTTTATATAAATGACACACAGCAGGTTTTATCAACTTAATGTATATGTGGTCAAAGCAAAGAACTAAGGCAATCTAGAAATACCTGGAAAACTCAAGCCAAATAGGTGTGTCCCTCTACATTCCTGACCGGGTATTCTAACTTAACTCATAACAGATCAATACTCTATTTCTTTCAGGGACACTGGAAGGTGCAGGGCTACTGCTGCCCTCACTAACGTGTGGACAAAGAGTAATGTTTCAGCAGAAAGTCCTGGATGTGTCGTTAAGCTGCCCATCTTGTCCCAGGTGTACAATCTTAGAGCACTGCATCGGTGATTTGGATTTGCTGAATTACAGAAATGTACTGTAGTGAGCTTGGTTTTATTCACTTCTTAGATATTTGCAACAGCATTTCCCCCCTCCTGACAGCTATCTTTTCCCCAGTAACTTCATACCTCAAACATTCTTCACTGTTAAATATTCCGGGCATTTGTGAATCTATAAGAACAGAATAACTAAGACATCGATCAGTTTAGCTTCATACAAATCGGCCAACTAAATCAGACTGTAAGTATTTATGAAAATAAACTGGAAAAGGACAAACTTATTACCTTCTGAAGTTCTTTAATCATATTTATGCTGATAAATGCAAAGTGATAAACAGCATCTGCTAAGCCCAGACATCATTCAGAAAGGAACAAAAGCATGGTGGCGACGAGGTCAGGAGTTTGAGACCATCCTGGCTAACACGGTGAAACCCCGTCTCTACTAAAAAATACAAAAAGCTAGCCGGGCGAGGTGGCTGGCGCCTGTAGTCCCAGCTATTCGGGAGGCTGAGGCAGGAGAATGGCGTAACCCGGGAGGCGGAGCTTGCAGTGAGCTGAGATCCGGCCACTGCACTCCAGCCCGGGCGAC
>NC_045455.1:83913375-83958579 GCF_002776525.5 Piliocolobus tephrosceles
AGGGCGCGGACGGGGAAGAATTACAGGATGGATGGCAACTGTCTCTTTTCCCTTTTGAGTTGGATTTAAAGGGGTGTTGGGTGGAGTTTATTTATGAGGCTGGAATAAAGAGGAGGAGCAAGTCCCTTCCAGACTGTTCTCCTTGTTCTGGAGAAGACTAAAACCACAGTGTAGCAAAGTGTATGTCTGGCAAGGAAAAAGTAAAAAACTGACGCCCAAGTGTAAAATCTGTTATTTTCCTTTGCTTTTCTGGGTTGATGAGGCTTATTTTGGGTCTGGTCCCTGGAAGAATTTCAAGGATTAAGTAGAATCTTTGATGCCTTTTAACATCAAAGGTACATACCTTAAGAAATACATCATGAAAAGAGCTCTGGTAAGACAAAAATTAGAAAGATGAAATGTTCCCCTCAGTTTTACCTTGTTGATTTAGCTCAAATTAATAATACTTTGATAACTGAACTAATAGTTAATATGTATTGATGTATATCAACACTATCAATTTAGATAGAAATCATTTCTGTTTCGACACAGATCGTTCAAAATTTACACAGACGAGGTTTACTGCTTTAGCTGCCTATGAAAAATCCCTTTGTGGGCATATAAATTTATAAAAATCTTTTATTAAGATTGATGTATTGAAAATAATTATGGCTGGGCGCAGTCACTCACACCTGTAATCCCAGCACTTTGGGAGGCTGAGGTGGGAGCATCAGTTGAGCCCAGGAGTTTGAGACCAGCCTGGGCAACATAGTGAAACCCCGTCTCTACAAGAAATAAAAAAATGAGCGAGGTGTGGTGGCACATGTCTATACTCCCAGCTACCCGGGAGGCTGAAGCAGGAGGACTGCTTGAGCCTGGGATGCTGAGCCTGCAGTGAGCTGTGGTTTCGTGCATTTCACCGTAGGTGACAGAATGAGACTCTGTCTCAAAAACAAAAACTTATGAAGATTGTTTCTGCATACTTTAAAAATTGCTATAAACTACTCTTTTAATATATTCATTTTGATGCCTAGTAAAATAAACTACATGAAAAATCTTAGAGTGTAGGTGTACTTTCTGTTACAATTTCTGACAGTTTTTAAAAAGTTTTATTAATACACAATAGATGTACCTTGTTCAGGGTAGATGTGAACATGTGATACATGCATTCAATGTGTAACTATCAAATCAGGGTAATTGGGATATCCGTCATCTTAAATATTTATTTTTTCTTTATGCTAGGAACTTATGAATTATTCTCTTCTAGTTATTTTGAAATGTTTAATAGATTACTGTTAACTTGAATAGCTGTTTTTTAAAAAAACTGAATGTTATAAAACTTGCTTTTCCTTTTCTTACTTTGGCCACTGGGGCCTTAAGATTAGGTTAATGTTAAGTTGTAGTTTTCCTTAGTCAGGACTTAAGATACCAACTATCTTATCCTCCTCGTAGCTTGGCACATATTCTTTTACTCTTGTTTTAACGTTCTTTCACTTAAGCTATACGGTTTGTTTGTGCTTTTGTCAGTAGGAACGGTATTATTAAATATTACTGAGTCACATCAAAGAAACATTAATCTAGTTGTAAAGAACACGGAGCCAAGGCGGCCATTTTGTCCCACTCCACGGTGCTTCCCTCAGCCCAGCAATGGATATGGTGGAAGAGATGCCCCACTCCTGAGGTGTGTTAACACAGCAGCCTGGGGCGGTGTTTCTGAGCAACACTGTCTTTGTAGGCTCTTTGCCTACAAGGACTGTAAAGAAAGGAGTAAATCACTCTCCTCCGAGATGGGTTACTGAAAGGGTAAGAGAAAGGGGACTGGTGGTGGTTGGACAGCTTACCCACCTCTGGGGCTGTGACGTTTCTCCTATTTTCATTCACTTACCAAATGAGCACTTTAAAATGCCTACTATGGACAGCACAGTAGACTAATCACTGAGCATGGAAAAATGTGTAAGACAGGGGTGTCCAATCTTTTGGCTTCCCTTGACCACACTGGAATAAGAACTGGCCACACTAACACAATAGCTGATGAGCTAAAAATAAATAAATAAATAAATAAAATCATACACACTCAAAATCTCATAATCTTTTAAGAAAGTTTATGAATTTGTGTTGGGCCACATTCAAAGCTGTCCCGGGCCGCATGTGGCCTGTGAGCCGCAGGTTGGACAAGCTTGGTGTAAGAGATACGCAGTCTGTGTTCTCTAGGAATTAAAATCTGGTGGTTGAGATAAGTGTGTCTGTAAGTACCTATACATCAACATGACAGAGATTACAAGGAGGAGGGGTGATAAGTAGATTGAAGAGAAAAAAGGATTTTAGGCTGAGGGCACAGCCTACTTTCATAGAAAAAAAAAGAATACAGTAGAGAAATAGTGTAGGTGCTATATGGGATCAATGGAATAGTGGTGTCCATTGGGAGAGAATATTCATAGACGTATGTTTGCACATATATGTGAATATGATCAATCAGTATGTTATAGGTAGATAATCAGTATAAAATAATCTGACATGTATGAATATGTGTGATGTATGTGGGTAGATAATTCCATCAGGTTTTCCAATGACCAGCAGAGATATGATGACAGAGCAGGAGTAACAGCTAAACAAGAAAATCTCTCTTGAAGATGTTCTGTGATCTTGATATTAGAGAGATTACTGGCTTCTTAAGTTCAAAGGCACCACTAAAAACTAGGCAGGGCCAGGCGCGGTGGCTCACGCCTGTAATTCCGGCACTTTGAGAGGCCAAAGCAGGCGGATCACAAGATCAGGGGATCGAGACCATCCTGGCTAACATGGTGAAACACCATCTCTACTAAAAATAGAAAAATTAGCCGGGCTTGATGGTGGGCACCTGTAGTCCCAGCTACTCGGGAAGTTGAGGCAGGAGAATGGTGTGAACCCAGGAGACGGAGCTTGCGGTGGGCCAAGATAGAGATTGCGCCACGGCACTCCAGCCTGGGCGACAGACCCAGACTCCGTCTAAAAAAGAAAAACAACTCTAGGCAGGACACTCAGAATTCTGGCCCTCAACAGGCCTTTGTAATGAGATGTTAATACATGGAGCTCTATCACCTTTCTACCTCAAATAAAATTCAGAGGGGAAACTCAGACAAAACAATAGATTATCAAGAATGTTATACTCTAGTGAGAAAGTAAAAATATCTTTAGAGAAATACGGTGATTTTTATCATGAGGCAGTTTTCCAAGGAAGGTAATATTAATAGCAAATACAGATTTTAAAAAATAACATGCTAATTAGTAATCTTGTACCTTCACTAATATGTGAAAAAGTATAAAAACCTTTATTCATTCCTGAGAAAGAAATAAAAGCCTTTATTAGAGAACTACAAAGGACAAGGTCTGTAATTCATGATCTGCTGGGTTTGGGCTTTTAGTCTGAAGGGAAGCCCCTATGGATGAACATCTGCCTAAAGGTAACACAGCTGCCCAGCGATGCAGTAAGGAATCTGGCAGGCGCCTGAATTAGGGAAGGAGCCTTCAGAGCCCCAGGGGCAGGCAGCCCTGTGTCGGGTCATCTCCACGTCAGCCCCTGCTGTGCCCCAGCGCGCATGATGAAATCCTCAGGATGCTCAGGAAGCACTGTGGGCTTGCTGGGGCATTTTGGGCTAAGTGACTTATTTTCATTACTTGATCCCCTAAATTGTCTTTAATATGAATTTGTGAGCATCTCATCCTTAAAAGGGCTCCCTCATTACCTTTCACTATAAAATGCTCAGCTGATGGCATTTTCAACACTGTGAGGATCATCCTAATTTTCCTTTTTTAAAAATTTGAGTTTTGTTTTTCTCTCCTGGTTTCTCTCCCTGCTCTTCACAGTCAACTGCAGGAAAGAGTGACTCTGATTTGACTACTGATGAGTAGTTCATAGGTAAGGCAATAAGGAGGAGGAGATATGGGGGAAATATTATTATTAAAGAGCTAATGTGGAGGGAATGGAGACTTTGTTCAGCAGGAAGAGACAGTGTTTTGGTTAACCAAGACAGGACAAAGCAAAAATAAAATAAGAATAATGATGTTTCATAGAACTCACCTCAAGATGACTACTCTATCCCTAAGAAATTATTCAGCAATCAGATTTGAAAATTTCACATGGCATTTCTAATTCCAGATGGTCTGTGCCCATTAACAGAACAACTCATGGTTTTTACTAAGCCCTGGGATAAGTGGAATTCCACCCCCAGAACAACCCCCTTCTTAATCTTTCTCTTCTCTGACTTTGCACAGAAATAACTGTTATCTTTAGGGATATACAGACTAGAGGTGGAAAGTAAGTCTCAGTTTCTAAAAACAAAGAAGGATTTTTATGTATGTGCAAAATTTATGAAACTCCACAAACCTGTATTGATGTCTTTGTATAGATTATTGCAGAACATTACACTGGATATTAAGTCAAATTTCTGCACCAACCTTTCATCAGATTCTTTCAATATCTTGTTCTCCTCAGCATCTGGGAAATTGTCCTGGCCAGCAACCACTGTATTGCTGCTAGAAGTGGTTCCTGTAGGTGGGATTGGAAGAAAAACACTCAGAAAAAGATGCAAGCGGAGGGGTCAAGCTCAAGTCTCAAGTAATTCCAGGGAAAGATTTCCTGTAAAATCTTATGTTTGAAAGATTTTTTACGTCTTCTGCACAATCTCAGACATTCTAAACAATCTTCCAAGCCCACACCACTGAAATGAGAGAATCGTAGACATCTGTTATGGTCAAACCAAATTCCGTAACTCTTGTAAAGCAAGGCTACATTCTTGAAACCTCTTCTTCCTGGCCACTTAGGTAATGAGCTTATTTATAGTGGCTGGCCCTGCTGTTGGCTGCTTTAGTATTTCTGGGTCCAGGAGTTACTAAACCAATGCTAGCGAAGTAAGGCCAAGTACCTAGCACTTCTGATTGCTGTGCTACTGCTTCCCTGTAAGGACACTGCTCTGGTGGCAGGGTGTAGGGCGAACAGAGGGCACAGGAGACTCGGGGAGGAGAGGAATTGGAAGGCAGTTACTGCATGAGGTCAGCAGAAGGGAGGCAGGCTTCAAGGAATTTGAGGAGGATGGCATATATTTCATGAAAGGTTGCTGAGATACCAATTAACCAAAAGTGATAATATTTTGGGGGGTATTTTAATCAATGCTGAAGGAATATTAGCCAAGGGAGGGTCCAGATACAAGAAGGAGGATCCAGAAATGAGATTATTGGGTGACTGCAGTGTCCTGGCTGGGATTGGCCTGAAATACAAAGTTCTGTGATGGAGGATGCTTGAGCCACAGATTCTCAGTCATCTTTACAAGATCATTTCATTAACTCTACAGTCCCTAAGAGACTCAGTTATTCTCTTTTTTTGAGACACAATCTTGCTCTGTCACCTAAGCTGGAGTGTAGTGGTAAAATCTTGGCTCACTGCTACCTCCGCCTCATGGGTTCAAGCGATTCTCCTGCCACAGCCTCCTGAGGAGCTGGGAGTACTGGTGCGTGTCACCACATCCGGCTAAGTTTTTGTATTTTTAGTAGAGATGGGGTTTCACCATGTTGGCCAGGCTGGTCTTGAACTCCTGACCTCAGCCTCCGCCTCCCAAAGTGCTGGGATTACAGGTGTGAGTCCCCACACCCAGCCCATGTCTCAGTTATTCTTAAGCCATCTCTTAATTGAATGCACACACAGGAATAAGAAAAAAGTAACAAACACATTCTCATATCCTTTCAGGAATCTACATGAAGGAAACCCCAGGGATCTGTGACCAGGTGTCTGCCCGGTGGCTCTTCTTACCTGAGGCTGCTGCAGACGCCTTGCTGCTGGCCGTGAAGCGGTAGAAGGGCGGGTTGTCGCAATGCTGGACGATGGGGTTCACGGGCTCTGTCTGCTGCAGCTCAAAGAGAAGCTCTTCCATGGTTTGAATGGTGTTGTTACGGCACAAGTATATTGCCACTTTTTTAATCTGAGAAGAGAAAAATAAAACAAGGGATGTTTCACAGAGCCTAGTCCACAGGAACGCTAGGTCAGTAAACCTCTCATTTAGATAAGTGTGTCATCATGCAGGAGCTGTCACCGTGATAGCTACTCTTTGTGCTATCCTAGGATGAACCAAGGGCTTGGATTAAAATTCACCTCTCTTCACCTGCATGTCTGACAGCAGTGTGTTCTTAAGTCCTTACCTTTTCTAATGGCTAAGTTTTAAAAAGTTACTTTTGAGGCACGTGAATTCTATCTAAACTGAAAACTTGCCATCAAAGGTCTCATCTTCAGAAAGAATTTTATTTATACAAACCCTGGGAAAAAACTGTTAGCTATTTTTGTTTAAAAAGGAATCCAGTTCCCTGCTATTCTCTTCCCCTCAAGAAACAAATGAGTTTTAGCTGTTTTTATGGTTTTAAATTTTAAAAATAACTCTGGATTAAAGCTCCACATTACCGCAGGCCTCATAGTCCAACCTGAGCCCTGCAAGCTGCAGTGAGGCTTATGTGACTCAAAGCAGCAGGAAGGCATAAACCCGTCACAAAAACAACCAGCACAGAAATGCCAATTGAGTTTGGGTTTTAAAAATGCTGTCATTCTGTTGATCCTATCACTTTTAAATACCAACAGTAAATATCAGACATTTCAGAAGGATTTCTCTGTGCTTACTTCCCTCTTCTACCACTTGAATTTGAAGAGAAAAACCTGGATACTCTACTTTCCTATTCTGTTTCAAGCGCATCAAGATGTAAACATTCTTATTAGTAATAATACAACACTTTACTTAGTGTCTCTTACATAGTAGGTCCAATGTTTATAGAAGGCAGCTTTCGGAAACTGCCAAAAAATACCCACCCCCGGTATCAATAGGCTTCTGTGTCCCAAGGCTCAGAGCAAGGAGATGACAGAGGCATCACTAGCACACATAGCCAGTGTCTAGGGGGCAAGAAGGGAACTTCTATGTAATATCTGGATGAGCTCACAGGAGATTCATGTGACTAACTGGACATTTCTATTTTAGCTGGAGCAAAGAGCACATTCTGACTTGCAAATTGCACATGGGAGTCCCTGCAGGAATAATCACTCTTGAAGGTCTGAGAAACACTTACATAGGGTAGGAGAACTGTGTCACTGCTGACCCCACAGAGGCTAATCAGGAACTGCAAGGTGATCCTCAAGTTGTTGCTCCATTTCTCATTATTGGCTAAAGCATTCCAAGCATTTTCCATTTCTGGCCCAGGAACTTCATCTCCATACTATATAACAAAGTAAAAACCAGCCCAAGAGATGTGTAAAAACTGTAAGGATGCAAAATGTTTGACTGAAAGTAGTTTTGAGGATCATGACCATGTCAAAATCATAAGGAGGAAACATGACCATTTATCAGAAAGATGTCATCTTTCAGTAAATAGTAATTAATAATGCACAGATCAGTCATGCACAATACCTATTCATGTGAGTTTTTAAAACATTAGGCTTATTTTTATTTTTATTATTATATTTCAAATTGCTGTAAGATACACACAACATAAAGTTTACCATCACCACCATTTGCAAGTGTACAGCCTGTGGCATTAAGTCCATTCATATTGCTGTGCAACCATCACCACTATTTATCCCCATTCATGTGATTTTAAAGGAATTCCATTTTCCCTGGGGTTTGACTAACCCATGGTTTTTTTTTTTTTTTTTTTTTTTTTCTGATGATGGAGCCGTGCTATGTGAAGCACATTTCCTCTGAGTTTACCTTGGCTGTCATGTACATGAGGTTGTTCAGGACCAGTGACGTGGCTTCTGGAGAGCCCCAGCCATTTCCTCTCAGCCCGTGAGAAGCAGTCACGTCGCCTTCCCGGTCCTTGACTTCGTCCTCTGGGCTGCTGGGGCTCGACCCTGGGAGGAGGAGCCTGCTGTCCACCAGCTCGATGTTGTGCAGCCAGGGCAGCAGGTAGGTGAGCATGATCTGGCGCCCGTTGGGGTGTGTTGTGGGGAATCGCTGGCTTACCTCTAAAGAGAATTGCAGGACGGAGAGTCATTCATACCTTATTCCATGAAAATAAATTAAAATTCAAATGCCAACTTGCAGACTGAACAGTGTCCTACATTTACAAAACATTTTCATATACAGGAGCTCCCCAAGGCCACAGAATCATAAAATCAAGGCTTGTCTGCAAGTTTGTTGCTCCACATCTGGTGCCCTGTGCAGGAAAGTGTATAGCACTGTGGGGCAAGCACAGGCTTGGTAAAAGTGGAGTGAGTTCAAATCTACGGCTAGCGGAAGATGTATATCAGAGGGTGGACAAACTAAGGGACTCAGAGTCAGAAGGGCATGTGTTCAGATTCCAGATCCACCACATACTAGTGGCATGTGACTCTGGGCTAGTTACTTAACCTCTCTGCTCCTCAGTTCCCTTGTGGGTAAAATGGAACCGATAGGGCCCCACATCAGGCTACTGTAACGACTAAAAGATATAATCATAATGAATGCAATGTGCTCAGCACAGTGCCTATCATCTAGCAAGCTGTTATAAATTGTGGTTAGGATCAGTCTAACGTCAACGATTATCTTTCCACTGACCCAGTGTCTTACAAAGAGTCTTTCATGAAACACTGGCTGTTAAAAAGTGACATGTGGATCTCTAGGAAGGATAAACCCAGTTTGCAGAGTCGTCTTGAAAACTGCTAAGCATGTGCAAGGTGCCTGCCAAGGGCTGCGTGTCCCTTGTGAGACAAGTGAGTCCAAACAGTGAAGCCCTAGGTCTGGTCCAGCCATTTCACCATTACTTTCTCTCAGAGCATTCTGGCATTGTTTCACTGCTGGCAGCATTTAATTTTATAATCCAAACAAACTTTCTAAGATAGAGAAGCACAGCATTATGTATATGCAGTAGGCTCCGATGTAATCTCCTATTTCTCATATGTAGAGAAGAAGGTGTTTTATCCTCAGGGAAATTAGAAAGCTTGGTCTTATACAGGTGTGATGATCCAGGGTGGCAATGCAGTCTCGCTTAGAGGGCTCATGGCTGCTAAATAATAGAACAACACAGATGCCAGGAATTATACCCAGATAATTCACTGGATCTTCTGAAACAGCAGCTTTAATCGATTTGGCCCTTTTCCTAAAATTAAAATTATAATGTTTTACTTTGGAGACCATAAGGTTATATCACAATACTCAGACAGTGCTAAGCTATTATGTTTTATATAGGTCAAAATTTCCAAATTTACTTGATTTCTACATTTACAGATGTGTCTGATGTATGTGACTGTTATGTCACATGCTCAAATCCTTATGAAATCAGAACATTCATTTGTCCCAAGGTACGGGGCATTTTCTAGGCGCAAGCCACTGTGCTAGACATGACAAAGACAGCAAAGACTGACGAGTGATGCAGTTGCTGCCCCTAAGAAAAAGACTCAGGCAAATTATGTTGACAAATTACTCTGCGGCAAGGGAAACCGTGACAAATGAAATCAGAAAGGCACAGAGTGCTTTGGGGGTTCGGTGGTGGAAAATGACTTCCGGGTGCGAAACTCAGAATTTACTTTTATGGTGGGAAAACTATTTAAACTCCACTAGAAGGATCTGGACTTTGAAGAGGGGGGAAAAAAATTCCCAAAAACGAATAAGAGAGAGAGCAGTTACTCAAAAGACCTATCTTTTAACAACGGTATAAAAATCTATAGACTTTTTGGAGCCAAGACTTATGTATTACATAATTTGCTTGTTTGTTACGTTAATTGCATTTTGTCTGACAGACATCAGCACCAAGAGGGTAGCGATGGCTGTCTGAGGTATCCCAAGCACCCAGGTAGCTCCTGGACAGTCAAGGCTGGTTCCGTTTTTAAAAGGGAACAAGAAAAGAAGAATGCCATAGACATGCAAACAGCCCCCTATTCACTGCTCCAGAAATACTTTAAATAAAATGTGAGACATCAGTGGGATGCTCTTGTTCAGTGGACCTGAACAATTTGGCCGTTTACAATAATTAGGTCATTTGAAATTACAGGCAATAAAAATTTCACCACAGGGTTTATATTAAAAACAAGTGTTTGGAATCTATTATAACCTCCTGATTTTTCTGTGTTATTTTTAAAAAGTAATTTCCCATAAGTCAAAACAACCAAAAGGTAATTCTTGAAGGAAGTGTAGGTTGAACCTGCTTGCAACTCATAGGAGCCTCTGATGTGGTTAAAGTTGCTGGACTGTTTGTCTTCTCGCTCCTGAATCGTGAACCACTCCCACTTTACTAGCATCTCCCTCTCAGCTAATAAACATGCTCCAATATCGCTCATCCTTACAACTCCTCCTCTGACACCGCACCCCGCTGGAGCGCCAGCCTCTCTTTCTACTTTCTTTCCCAGCCAGGCCACTGCAATCTGGCTTCTGCCACTACCTCCCTGCAGAAACTACTGATAGTTACCAATGAATCTCGAAACTCCGAGAGTTATTTTCAGGTCTTCTCTTCTGGGATCTCTCTACTGCATCGGAGGCTGTGGACTGCTCAGTCTCTCCTTCTAAATCTCTTTCCTTTACGTTTCCATGAAACTCTTCTCCTGAGTGTTCTCCCTCCATTCCGTCTCACCCTTCCGTCTTCCTCAGACCAGTCAGCAACAGTGGGGGTGTCCAGGCCCTTTCTTCCACTCTGTGCTCTCTCCATTCCTGATCTCATCTGTGCCTGTGGCTCTAATCCCTTCCATCCTGCTGTGAGCTGCTAGTGCTGAACTCCCCTCAGTCCAGGCTCATACATACAGGAGGAAGTCCAGCAGACACATACACTCAACATCCTGGGCTGGCTCCCAATCTCTGCCTTGCCCCAAACCTTCTCCTCTCCCTGTATTGGGTTTCTAGGAGGGTTATCACCACTGACCTTCCTGATATCACAGTAGGCATTCTCTTCTGTGCCTCTGCCTGGCAGCTTTTCACGCTGGTTTCTCCTCTCCAGTCTCATTGGGCTGTCTTTGTTCGGGCCCTTATCATTTATTATTTCCTACTTGGACTATTGCCCTTGTTTCTTAACTAGCTTCTTCTCTCCAGACTGGATGTTCACTAATCCACCCTCCATACTGCAACCAGGCTTTAAAAAATGCAGTCTAATCTTGATACCCCCTCTTCTTGTTTGCAACTCATCAGTGGCTTTCAAAACCCCAGCAGCTTGCTTGGATGCTCTCTCTGTTTACAGAGCTCTGAAGGGGGATTCAAAAAGCACATATGGAAGATTGCTGGCCTGCAAACCTCTTAGTGTATACAAGGCCTTCCAAGATACGATTTTGGCCTCTGCGTCTGTCCACAACCATCTCTAGTTTGTCCTGTTCCTGCACATTATGTTACCCAAGCTGACCTCTATATAATCCCCTAATTACATCATGCTAGTTTGTAACTCTAAGCCCATGCATATGCAATAGTTTCTTGGTCTGTAATGTCTGTCGACTACTTGTCTGCTATGCAAATTTCTACTCCTTTCAAACTACAGCTGAGACAACTTCTCTGGGAAGTCTTTTCTGATATTCCTGGCCCAATAATTGATTACTCCCTCAGCTACTGTCTAACACATTGAGCATTTTTCTTTTTTAAAAAATTGCATTTGCTATACTGTATCAAAATCATTTGATTGCACATCTAGTTTTTCTTTTTTTGAGACAGAGTCTCGCTCTGTTGCCCAGGCTGGAGTGCAGTACCACAATCTCGGCTCACTACAACCTCTGCCTCTTGGGTTCAAGCAATTCTCGTGCCTCAGCCTCCTGAGTAGCTGGGATTATAGGCATGTGCCACCATGCCCAGCTAATTTTTATATTTTTAGTAGAGACAGGGTTTCACAATGTTGGCCAGGCAGGCCTTGAACTCCTGGTCTCAAGTGGTCCACCTGCCTCAGCCTCCCAAGATTCTGGGATTACAGGCATGAGCCACTGTGCTTGGCTTGATTGCACATCTATCTTTACTGCTAGACTATGAACTGCTGATGGGAGACACTTTTATTTCCCTCTGTATTTCTGAAACCCAAGCACAGTGCCTAGTATGTAGGCAGCACTCAAATCTTGGGTGAAATGCATAAAAATAAATTTTAGTTTTGTAAGAAGAGAATTAATTTACTAAAAAGGCTTTTATTGGGTCTCTCCACTGTTTCTGGTATTACACAAAGAAGTGACTAACTCTGCCTGAGGTAGATGAAGAGGTCTGCACAGTAGAGCTGGATGTTAAATTAGATCTTATGGAAAGTTGAAGTTAGGAAGAAAGGGTAAGGGCCATTCAACAGCATCTATAGAGCAAAGATTTACAAGACGACCTGGAATGTTGGTCAAAGATTCAGTAGGATTGAAGTAAAGGATTCTTGAATGAAAAGGTAGAAAGCAAGTTGAGAAAAGGAGTTTTTTTCCCCCACCCCTTGGCTGAGTTCTAATTTTATAGCAATGGCTTTGGAGGAAGACAGATCTAGATTTAATTCTGGCTTGGTTGCTTCCTAGCTATATGGTCTTGAGCAAATTATTTAACATCTCTAAACCATAGTTTCTCATCTGTAAAACAGTGATGATGGTGGTGGTGGTCGTTGTGATAATTCCATGCCAGAAATGGGTCAGCTGCTTGGTTTTCATTAGATCATTTTAATCTTCACATCCTATGGGGTAGTCATTACTATTACAGATAAGGAATGTAATTTAGAGGTTCTGTGACTTGCTCACAGTCAAACAACTAGTGAAAGGTTGCCTGACTCCAAAGCCTGTTCTAACCACTGTACTATACCAGGGGTTGTAAATATTAAGTGATGAATGCAATGCACATAAAGTGCCTAGCACGGAGCCTGGTACCTACTATCCACTCACTAAATATAGGCTGTTATCAGCTATTTTTAGGACAATTGGGCAGATAAGTTTGAGTTAAGAAGTGCTGTACATATTTGACTTTGCATAGTGGATGGATTGCTACATGGAGGATAAACTATAGTTAGGTAATGCAGAGGCAGGGAAGGACTGAGGAGGATCTGGACAAAGCAGTGGTGAGGTGGTGATAGAGATGGAAAAAGAGGATGAATTCAAGAGACCAAAGTCTGTCTCTTGGCAAAGTGCTACATAAGCTTAGGCAAGAAGTTAGTTGACAAATGCAATTCTTTTTTTATTTTTTTTTTGAGACAGAGTCTCACTCTGTTGCCTAGGCTGGAGCGGACTGGCATGATCTCGGCTCACTGCAGTCGCCGCCTCCCAGGTTCAACTGATTCTCCTACCTCAGCCTCCCAAGTAGCTGGGACTCTAGGTGCCCGCCACCATGCCCGGCTAATTTCTGTATTTTTTGTAGAGACAGGGTTTCACCATGTTAGCCAGGCTGGTCTCCAGCTCCTGACCTCAGGTGATTAGCCCTCCTCGGCCTCCCAAAATGTTGGGATTACGGGTGTGAGTAACCGGCCTGCCAAATGCAATTCTTGAGCAACTAATTTTCACAAAAACTATTTATGAAGATTGCAAAGAGTATGCAAAAATTCAAACTTTCAACAACTTATATATGTGGCAAAATACAAGCTACAAAACACCACCACTATCACAACCACCAAGTAACTTACAGCAATTATATGTATTATAAATTATACTGTTCATATTTAGCTTTTGTGGGAAATTAGTTTCTTTGGGAAATTTATATATATAATGTGTGCAGAAGTTAGTATTATTAATCTAAGCACCTTACATTTGTCATATGTATGTTTATACCTACACTGCTTTAGATAAAGAACTTTTTTTCATTTAAAAATTATTATAGAATTTACTTTCACAAGTCACTGGATCTAGCCCACAGTAATTCTGACCTACAAACTTAGCATCACTAATTATCACTCTAAGATTTTTTTTTTTTTTTTTTTTTTTTTTTTTTTGAGACAGTCTCACTCTGTCATCTAGGCTGGAGTGCAGTGACACGATCTTGGCTCACTGCAACCTCCGCCTCCTGGGTTCAAGTGATTCTCCTGCCTCAGCCTCCCAAGTAGCTGGGATTACAGGCACATGCCACCACACCTGGCTAATTTTTGTAGTTTTAGTAGCGACAGGATTTCACCATGTTGGCCAGGCTGGTCTCAAACTCCTGATTCAAATGATCTGCCTGCCTCACCCTCCCAAAGTGCTGGGATTACAGGCATAAGGAGCATCGCTCCCAGTCATAACTCTAATATTAAACTAGAATTTAAAAAGAAAAATTACTTAGAGTAATGAAATGATCACCTATGTCATTATTAGAAATGATCACATATGTTATTATTGACTATTGCCTGGTACCTGAGAAGAGGGGGAGTGTGAGCTCAGGGTACATCCTGGCCAGCTCACATGACAAGAGGGTGAGTGACACGCTGTAGAGGGCTGGCAGCGGGCCATGTGTTCCATAGAGAATACTTCCCGGTCTTTGCTCAGCAACTTTCTTCGAGTATACGAAAAGCTTTGCTTCAAGGATCTATAAAGAGGTAGGAAAGTGAAAAGTAGTATGAAAAATATTAGCTGGATACTTCAGGAGCATTTGTATTTAACAAAGGTTAGAAGTAACAAAATTAACGCCCATTTAAAAACAGTATTAAAGGCAAAACATCAGTTTAATTAGTATGTTCACAAAAGATTATATAATTGCTTTCTCACTCTTCATAGCCACAAATGATACGCAGAAATAAACAAAGGCCTATCAGTAAACAGCAATTAGGTAATCAACTACCATTTCTATTTTCTGTACTCAAGGATGGATATTTTCTACGCCAGTAAATGATACGTGCCTGCATGAGTTGCATGGAGATTTCATAAATCTCTCTGTTGGTGTCAGAGGCCTTGAATAGAACAAGGTTTAATAATGTCACTATGTCGAAGGGATAGTTCCTAAAAACACAACAAAACAAAACAAAAGCATGGTTTATAAGACAGCGTGGCTAGGTTGTTACCTCTTAAAATTCTAGCTGGCATACTGACCTTGGTAACTTATTAATGACATTCCCACCCCCATTTGGCCATTTTTTGCTTCCTTCTTTTTCTATTTATCGGTAGATAAAGGGAAATGACTTTATTTTGGTTTAAAATTAAATACAGGACACCAGGATAAAAGAACACAAAAGTCTTATCTGATGCAAACAGACTTTAATGCAAACGAACAAGTGAAAATGACAGAAAAGGATACATGTACTAAATTTCTCAATAGCTCACCAAATTAATATTTTCATTTGATTCCTCTAAATTTATTAAGTGCCAAACAACTATCAGGAACAACGTGCAAAGTACCAACGATACAAAGATAGCAAGGCTGGTCTGGATCCTTAAGGAGGGCTTGCAGTTTAGTCATGGAGACAACCTGTACAGTCTAGTTCTGATGAGCGTTATGGTGGGAACATCCACAGCATGCTACAAGAATCCTGATGAGGGACACCTACGTTAGATGGGGGGTAGGGAAGTCTTTTCTGAAGAGGAAACTGATTTGTTTTTTCTAAGAGCTGCCGAGTGAGCACAAAAGAACCAGCGACCAGGCAAGGGTAGGAGCAAAACTGAACATTTATTTTTGGTAACCTAAGGTGTGGGGGAGAAGTCTGTCGGCCTCGGGCAAAAGAGGCCGGCAGAGTCCCCCGGTGGGGCTCTCGGACGGACTTCCCACAGTCCCGACATCCCGACAGGACTGGGGCTGTGAGAAGGCCGCGTGGCTCAATGGCCAAGAGCGGCTTTTCTAGGAGTGGGAGGGCAACAGGCGGAGCACTGGCGTGTCGGGGGCGTTCCGCAGGTGCGACCAGGTAAATCTTGGTCTCTTCGGATTGACGGATTGACGTCACCTGGCGCATGCCCAGTTGGTCTGCACCTTCCGGGGCGCGGGCTGCATTTTCGCGCCCGCGGGAAGAGTTTGGGGTGGGGGGGGGGGGTTGAAGAACCCGGAAGTGCACCATCTTGCCTCCGTTCATCCAAACAGAAACAAGTAAAATGGGTCTTGAAGCACCAGGTGATATTAGCCAGGGGCATGGAAGGGGTAGTACAGGAGTGTTCCAGATAGAGAGGACAGCATTTTGAAAGATTACAAGAATGAAACAGCAAGATACCTATTGTGAAAGGGAAGAATCTTTGTGTAGTAGACTGAATAAAATGAGTAGAGGCACAGAAGGAGGTGAGGCTAGGCCAGTAGGTGGGTTCAGAAGATGACGAGCCTATGGACTTCACCCTGAAGTTTCAGAGAAGCACTACAGGATTTGCCACGGGGAGGGAGGCAATGGCATTCACTTTTTAAACAATCATGCTGGTTGCTGTGTGGAGAGTGGATTGTATGGGGCCAAGAGTGGAACCTGTTACAAGAATCCAAATGTATTGTAACATACTGATAAAGGCTTGAATTAGAGCAGAAACAGTAGAGACAGAAGGAAGGGAGAGATCTGAGGAACACTAAGGAGATAAAATCAGCAGGATTTGGTAATTGATAGCATGTGTGGGATGGGGGGAGAGGAACATAGAGAATAGATTATGTGGCAATTGGCAGTATAACCATGTAGAATAGAGAGATTAAATTCATTTTTTTCTTGGTATGTAATCCTATTTAAAGATGTTATCTTTTCACCATACGTATTTTCTTAGATTATAGTGGAAAAGAAGTCATAAGTAGAAAACTCCTGGTGAGTTGAACTTTTTCTTTTCTTTTCTTATTTGAGACAAGGTCTCACTATCACCCAGGCTGGAGTGCAGTGACATGATCATGGCTCACTGCTGTCTTCACCTCCTGGGCTCAGGTGGATCCTCCTGACGTGGCCTCCCAAAGTGTTGGGATTACAGGTGTGAACCACTGCACCTGCTGAGTTGAACTATTGAATGGTTTATATGTAGAAGGTGGGTGACTACTATTTATTTTCAAACAAACTTCAGGAAGAAAAAGACAGTTTGAAGGTGAAAAAACATGTTAGTTGTTTTTCCTTGGGATTCTTTTTTTGATTCTACATAATTACGTCGTCTAAGAAGTTCTGTTTTAGAACAATCACTGCTTTGGTTTGAATGTTTGCCCCACCAAAACTCATGTTGAAATTTAATCCCCAATGTGGCAGTATTGAGAAGTAAGGCCATTAAGTGGTGACTGGGTCATGAGGCTACCCTCATGAATGGGTTAATCTATTCATGGATTAACGGATTGACATATATCATGGGAGTGGGGCCAGTAGCTTTGTAAGAGGGGGAAGAGAAGCTAGCATGCTCAACTCTCCTGCCATGTGAAGCCCTGAGCCATCTCAGGACTCTGCTGAGAGTCCCCATCAGCAAGAAGGCCCTCAACAGATGAGGCCCCTTGACCGTGGACTTAATCTCTATAACTGTAAGAAACAAATTGCTTTCTCTATAAACTATCTAGGTATTCTGTTATAGGCAACAGAAAACAGAATGAGACAATCACCCTTCCAGAAAGGCTGTCCTACTATGAATACATCCCATTCTACATTAAGTTCAGTGAGAAATTATCGTAAGAATTGGTTAAGCACATGAAAAACTTTTTCTGCTTTTAACATTACTCAAATATTAATTTTTATGACATATTTCTCTTTTTTTTTCTTTTCTTTTCTTTTTTTTTTTTTTTTTGAGATGGAGTCTCGCTCTGTCGCCCAGGCTGGAGTGCAGTGGCCGGATCTCAGCTCACGGCAAGCTCCGCCTCCCGGGTTTACACCATTCTCCTGCCTCAGCCTCCCGAGTAGCTGGGACTACAGGCGTCCGCCACCTCGCCCGGCTAGTTTTTTGTATTTTTTTAGTAGAGACGGGGTTTCACCGTGTTAGCCAGGATGGTCTCGATCTCCTGACCTCGTGATCCTCCCGTCTCGGCCTCCCAAAGTGCTGGAATTACAGGCTTGAGCCACCGCACCCGGCCGACATATTTTTCTTCTAAAAGATTCAAGCAACACATAGGGCTAGCGGGTCCGCCCTGAAGATGGTTCACTTACAGGGCTGCAAGTTGGTGTTGCTTGCAGGTAGGTGAATAGAATAAAACATAGAAGTATCTCATGTCCTTTCATTCTCCCCATTGTTATTCTTTTTTTTTTTTTTTTTTTGAGACAGAGTCTCGCTCTGTCACCCAGGCTGGAGTGCAGTGGTGCAATCTTGGCTCACTGCAAGCTCTGCCTCCTGGGTTCAAGCAGTTTTCTGCCTCATCCTCCCAAGTAGCTGGGACTACAGGCGCCCGCCACCACACCCAGCTAGTTTTTTGTATTTTCAGTAGAGAGGGGGTTTCACCATGTTAGCCAGGATGGTCTCGATCTCCTGACCTCATGATCCGCCCGCCTCAGCCTCCCAAAGTGCTGGGATTACAGGAGTGAACCACTGCGCCTGGCCCAATTGTTATTCTTATCCAAGAGGCAATTACTGTCAACATTTTGATATTTCAGCTGTCTTCCAAGTCTATATATGAACATTTGCATCAAAATCCCTCTCCTTCAATGCACAGGGTTTTAAACATAAATGTGATTACACCACTTGTCTGTACTATTCGATGATCTGCTTTTTCGCTGAACTATAAGGCTCACTTCAGTCTTCCTAATAGCTGCCACATATTCCATTTTAGGAACATATCCTAAACAACTACTCTTGTGATGGGTACCGTGGTGTGCCACCTAGATCCTTCTTTCAGGATGGAGGCACTCAGTCCTCCAGCTAAACTGATGGCAGCTGAATCCCAATCTGAAGCCTTCTTTGGGAACTGCCTTCAGCCAGAGGTTTGCCTAGGTCAAGGTTATATCTGTTCCCCAGCAGCAGCCCCAGTGGGAATGACTGAGGTTTCTTTTCTCTTCCCAGTCCTAATTCCTTCATTTCCCCACAGATGTTGACCCCAAGGGCCCACCCTAATAAATGTCCTGCGTTCAAATATCCATCTCAGTCTGTTTTCTGGGAAATCCAACTTTTGACATGCATTGATAGACACTTAGACTGTTTTCACTTTTTCATTATAGTGCCACAAACAGCAAATGTGCTGGCCTTTCTTTAGAAAAAATTCATAGAGAGGTCATGCAGGGTCCAAGGGCACATTTAAAATTTTGGTAGATACTGATATATTGCCATCCAAAATAGGTTTATTAATTTTTATTCCAAAATGATTACTTTTCTGCAACTTGTATTTTTAAATAAGCACAGTCTGCTTGGTGGGTCTGATGAAAAATTGGGGAACCACCCCCAGATGACGGTGGTGATGAGGATGAGTGTCAGAATGATGTTGAATGATGGGTGACACTGATGTTGTCATGTGCCAGGTACTGTGCCAAGGCCTTTACTTAGATTTATTATTTAATCTTCACAACAAGCATGCAAGGCCTAGAGAAAAGTACTTGCTTCAGGTCGTGTAGAAGTGGTGGAGTCCAGACTCCTAGATAAGTCTGACTTCAAAGAATTCAAGCTCTTCTCCACAATGCTCACAGTCTCCTAGACAGCCCACAACAGTGCATTTCATACCCAGTGTAGTTTGGAATTGTTACAAACTGCTGTATCTTGGAACAGACCTTTCTGCCTATAAAAGGAGAAAGGAAACTCCCTTCTGAGCCTTATAGTAGCAGAGATGCTTTACCTACGTCTCTGTCTTCTGACACTGGAATTTAATACTAATACATTTATATATATACAAATATTTATATATATATATATATGTGTATATATATGAGCCAAATATATTGCTGAATCGCTGGAGATTTAAAGGCAGGAAAAGGGCAGACAAAGCCTCCCTCTTACTTGGCAGGGTCGTGCACTTGACCTTGTAATTAGAGAATTTATTTTGTTGTTGAAGAATGAGCTACGAGATTCATGAGCCACAACATTGAAAGGAATAACAGATCCAGAAAATGAAGGAAACCCAGAGGAGGAAACAATGAAGGAGATTTCAAATAAGCAAAAGAGTACAAAGAAAGTATCTGTACTTAGATGTTGAAACCAGGCTGAGAAATGGAATCTTATACCTTTCAGTATTTAATTATTCAGCATAGGCAGAGCAAGGGTAAAAGATAAATCAAGACAGCTGTGATCACACCAAATAAAAATCAAATGATAAAATAAATATGGGAGGTAGATATGACTCAAAAAGTAAACAAGAAATCAAACTATCTAGAAGAGAGGAGATGTTGTAGAATGTGGGAAATGTCGGCTAGCTCTGGCTTACCTAGTACTACGTTACAAAGCTCAGGACCGCTCTGAGGTATTCTGAAGAGAAAGATTTTACTAGTTAATTGAGGGGATTACTTCACAGCTGTTCTCCTCCAACAACTATTGAATAACAGCGTTTATGGGGTATTTACCATTTGTTAGGCCTTAGGCCAAGAGGTTGTTTTTGCTTAATCATTACTGGAACCCTGTCATCAACCCTATTTCACTAGTGGGGAGGCATCTGCAGTAATTTGTTCAAGAACACACAGCCTGATTAGAGGTCGAGTGAGGATTTGAACCCAAGATAGTATGTTTCTGGAGCCCAGATTCCCAACTCTGCTCTCCCGAAATACTCCAGATGGCTGACACAACCAAATAAGGTTATTTATCATCAGTTAGGGAGTGTGATTGGGATTTATGAATCATAAGCTTTGCCTGTCTTCCTTGTTGATAAATGGATATTATTCCCTGAAGAAATGGGCATTTGCTTCTAAGAATTCAAGTCTGCTAGGCCTGACTTAAATTAGGAAGATTTATAGAAAGTTAACTTAAAGAAAAACAAACATACAAACAATGCCAACACAAACCACCACCAAAAATAAATCCAATGAAATTATTTAAAAATCAACACTTTGCACTTTGTTCTTAAAAAACAATTCTAAAACATCTATCAAACACGTTTTAAGAGTGTGTTGGAAGGTAAAAGTAAAAATAATGAAATTCTTAAGTATTTAATTAAAATGTAAAGAGAATTCTGGTGCGTTAAGCTAGTGATTGGAAATGGCCTATACTCTTAATACACAATTTACCTTGATTTATAACTTTGGAAAGTCATTTAGTTTCTTTCTCAATTTCCTTATCTATCTTATTCTAATCTCATTTGGAGTGAGGGAAAAATCAATACAGACACAAACATAAGCCAAATAGTTATTTGAACTAAAGCTGGTTAACAAGTAAGCAATTTTTTGTACTAAACTTTTAGTAGTGAGCTGTATCTAATAGCTTTTAATCAAATATGTTAACATATTTTATGAAAAATTTTGCAAAATTAATACTGCCAGTTCTACCATCACTTTCTTTTTCTTAATTTCCTTTGGTCCTATTCAAGTTCTGTTCTGACTTTCTATCTCCTAATATTACCAGAGTCATAGCACAGCATAGCTATAGAGTTTTGACTAGAGAACAGTAAGTTCACAGCACATGCACACACACACACATACATACACACACAGTCACACTCACACACAGTCCTTTACTGCTGGAAAAATAACCAAAAAGAAGGATGCAGAGAACCATTTTTCCCCATTGCCACAGCTAATGACCATTGACATATTAATTACACAAAAATGGCAAATCCTCTTTTCTAAAGCTAAAATAGAAAATTTAAATCAACAAGAACATTTTAAAAATTTTAATCTTTCAGGTAATTTAAAGTCAATTATGAGTGGTTTCTTAATAAATAAATGTGCTTATAAACTGTCATAATCCTCTACAAATAAATCCTGGAGATAATAATTCCTATTTGAAAAGGAGGAGATCATTATTTATCTTACAAGAATTCTTTGCTTTAGAAAATGACTTGTAGGAGTTACTGTGTAGATAACTTGTTTGAGAAACTTAAAATAAAATTCAGTTTGCATATGACTTTTCAGAAACATATTTCATAAGGTCTTCAGTTGCTTTTTAGATGCAAACTTACAGAAGATGAATGAAGCAAGAGCTGAAAATACCACAATTGGTTTTGGAAAAAAGTACTGCAAACACAAGCACAATGACTGCTCAAGCCTCTCTGGAGGCCTGCCTAGACTACACAGGCTGAGAATTTATGTGGAAAGAGCAAATTTAGGCAACAGCTGAAATTTTAAATTCTGAACATGCCCTGTGTTGAGAAATGGCAGAAACGCTGGTCACTATCTGGACAGTTGGGTTCAAGCCATTGTATTCTTCTGACCTCTGCCCTTCCTTCAGAATAGATGAGTGTCGTGAATGCAAATAGATATGCACTATTTGTCTAAGAAACCAAGATAGTGTATAATGATACCTTAAAAAATACTTGGAACATAGCACGTTTTATGACCTAATATTTTTGTGACTAGAGATATTATTGAAATTGAGACTATGTTGCTAAATTTATTAAACATTTATTTGTGCTCCCTAAGGAAAAATACCTAGACTTACTCAGAGAAATTCAGTGTAGTATTTTGTGAGATGGCCATGCAATGCAATAAATTTGATTAGGATAGTTCAAGCCAAGTTCACTGGGAGAAGGGCAGTGAAGAGGTGAAACTTATTTTTGTCAAAGAAAGAAGTCCAAGTCATAGATTCTAAATATATTGTTAAAAATCAACGGGTCATGTGAACGAAACTTTATTTTTAGAATGTTGAAATATCTGAAAATTAAAAAAAAGCACTCTGGAGAGAGAGATTTTTGTAACAATGTTCTTTTGGTAATGTCCTAAAGTATATTTTTTAGTAATGCTTATAACAGGAAATAAAACTTGATGGAAAATCAGGCAGTTTAGGTTATATTCGTTTGATCTAACTTTTATGGATATTAAAATCTATAATAAAAGCTCTACTACTGAAAGCTTTAGATATGAAATATTATCTACTATCTTTATAAAAGAAAGATAAAAATTTTAAGGAGAAACTTGTCTCCCTAAATAGCATGTTCATTTTAGGTTTATTGAAAGTAGACATCTTCCAAAATACTGTTCTTATTAACTTAGACCTATAACAGATTGGAATTTAAAACTAATTCACTTTTATTCTCTTGATCTGGTAGCTCAAGATAGCTATTTAAAGCGCAACATTTAATTAAAAAGGAAAGTTGACAGTCTATATGAATATTTTCAAAAATAAATGAGCTGGTTTCTCTCAATTTTTCTGATACATAAGCTCTTTATTGGGAATAGCTTATGCAACTTAGAGAACTTTTATTAACCCTTTCATCGTAGCTATGAACTTATTTCAGCACATAAATTATGCTGAATGGCTACACTGAATAACTAATTTATACAACAAAGGCAATGGTTTTAAAAGTGTAATCTATAGAACCTTTGGTGCCACACTTTCTTTTCTTTTTTTCCTTTCTGAAGTTTTTGACAAAGTGAATTTAAAAATTTTAGGCCACTTCCTGGGTTTGGTTTTTTGTAAAGATGACTGATGGGCTATAGTTCACCCGCGTTACAAACATTTCTAGACATTCCTTTAATTCCTATAATGTATCTTCTTTGTCATTTTCAAATCCTGCTATAATACCTGACTGAATTTCCACGCAATTAGAAAGGTACTGTAACAACGAATCATTTCCTGATAAAATGAGAAAAACCAATGAAACTGCAACCTTACAGGGAGTAGTTTACCTGCTGGGGACATACAGAAAATTTTATATTCTCATATAATTTACTTTGCTCATAGAGTTGCAAAACAGTCAGCTCTCCGTCATTCATATCACAAAAGGTAACCCTAAACATACTTGCCACTCATCACTGCTTATAAAAATTCATACCTGCTTCCACACACAGTTGCTATGGCTTTGAAGCAGCCAGATGCAAGTTGGTAGGAACCTGTGTAGCATCGGTCAATTGCCCAATTAAAAAGATTTATTTGGTCAGGATTAAGTTCCAGTAGCAAGACGACAACTTCGCAGCCAAGTTGATGAACCTGAATACATGGAGCAAATCAATATTATTCGTATTTGATGAAAGAATGTTCTAGAGAAATACACAGATTAAAGCTTAGTCAATATAAACTAAGTAAAATGAAAGGAAGACTGAGCTTTCATCTTGGTTGATTTATATGTCACATATTCTTCAAGAGAGTATAGTGTCGCAACTGAAAACTGAAATGGATACATCAAATTTGATCATGTAAGTCTGTTACATAGTGTCCACCTATTCTCAATTTTTACCTCTGAAAAGGGGTGGCTGGGTGCAGTGGCTCATGCCCATAATCCCAGCACTGTGGGAAGCCGAGGTGGGTGGATTACTGAGTTCGAGACTAGCCTGGCCAACATGGTGTAACTCCATCTCTACTAAAAATAGAAAAAATTTGCCGGGCGTGGTGGCATGCACCTGTAGTCCCAGCTACTCAGGAGGCTGAGGCAGGAGAATCACTTGAACCTAGGGGGCGGAGGTTGCAGTGAGCTGAGATTGTGCCATTGCACTCCAGCCTGGGTGACAGAGTGAGACTAGGTCTCAAAAAAAAAAAAAAAAAAAAAAAATAGCGGGGGGGACGAAGCCTTTATTGGCAAATTTTTTTTCATTTAAAATATGTCTGAAAAATACATGTATTTTGTTTAAAAAATCCAATATACAAAAGGATATCCTCTATGTATTAGCTCAGAGTATTGCGGGGGATCATTTGATCATTTGATGTTACCACCGTGCATGCAGGGTGGCCACTCACCTAAAGATTTTGATGCCGGTAGGAATAGTGATAATTATAGTGGCAGATGTGAAGTATGCTTATGTATCAATGTCTATTCCTACTACAAAGTCTCTTAAGGAAAAAAATCAGAGGAAATATGACTATGAGGATTGGTTACTGAATATACTGTGTGAAGCTTAGCGGCCTTTCAAAAAGAAATACAGTCTCAATAGACTCTTCTTAAAGTTTTTTTTAATTAAAAAATCATACCAGATAGCATTAACAGGATGCTGAATCGATGATTCCTGAAGCTACTCTCAAATACTAGATGGTCAGTGAATATGCACATTTGTCCAGGAGAAGGCTGGTGCCTAGAGGCTACATGTTACTTTCTCCTCAGAAAGTAACATTCTGGCCAGGAGTGGTGGCTCATACCTGTAATTCCAGCACTTTGAGAGGCCAAGGCAGGCACATCACTTGAGGTCAGGAGTTTGAGACCAGCCTGGCCAATGTGGTGAAACCCTGTCTCTATTAAAAATACAAAATTAGCTGGACATGGTGGTGTGTGCCTGTAACCTCAGCTACTGGGGAGGCTGAGGCACAAGAATCGCTTGAACTTGGGAGGCAGAGGTTGCAGTGAGCTGAGATGGCGCCACTGCACTCCAGCCTGGGCAAAGGAGTGAGGCTCTGTCTCAAAAAAAAAAAAAAAAAAAAAAAAAAAAAAGTTACATTCTGGTGCCTCCTCCTAAAGTTGTTCACTCTTCTTGCCAGTTGAAATCAAGTTGAAAAGGCAAGATTCTGGCTTCTTCATTTTTTTTACTTACAGGGTTTGGGCCTAGGTGGGAGTGATATTCTAACTGGATGGTCAAACACCTGCCACCTAGTTCCCCCCAACTGGCTTTAAGTAATTCGTAGCAGATAAAAGCTGATGATATTATTGCAAATGACTTAAAATAACATTTCATTAAAAAGTTAGACTTGAGAGAAGAATCAAGCTTTTATTGTGCTTTAGAAACTTACATTGAGGTATAAAATACACAGAAATCGTATATAATTCCTATGTATATGATGAGTTATTTTAACACCCTCCTATGATCGCCACCAGGTCAAAAACCAGAATATTACCAGCACCACTGAACCCTCCCCTGGGCACTCTCTTAAACACCAGCCTGTCTTTCCTCCCCAGGAGAAACCACTATCCTGACTTCTAGCACTACTGGTTAAGTATGGGCCGTTTTTCAGGTCTATATAAATGGAATTATAGGTATATAATTTTGTCTCCTGTGGCTTTAATTTGCATTTCCTTCATGCTATAGACTGAATGTTTGTAACCTCCCAACCCTCAATTCACATTTAAATTTTAACCCCCAAGGTGGTGGTATTTGCAGGTGGGGCCTTTAGGAGGTGATTAGGTCATGAGGTGGGGAGCCCATGTGAATGAAATTAGTGCCCTTATAAAAAAGACCCCAGAGATTTCTCTTGTCCCGTGTGTCAAGTGAGGACACAGCAAAGAGACTGCTGCCTAGGAACCAGGAAGGAGGCCCTCATCAGACATAAATCTGCCAGCATCTTAACCTTGGACTTCTTGGCCTTCAAAACTGTGAGAAATAAATTTCTGTTGTTGATAAGCCACTTGTTATAGCTGCCTGAATGGACTAAGACACATGATTATTAATGAGTTTGAGAACCTTTTCTTATGTTCACTGGTCAGTTAGGTAACCTCTTCTGTGAACTGCTTAAATTTCTTGCTCATTTTTCTATTGAGTCTGTATTTATCTTATTTATTTGTAGGAGTCCTTTATATATTCTAGATAAGAAGTCTCCGCTGATTGTGCATTACAGACATCTCTCACTTTATGGCTAGTCTGTTCATGCTCTTAATGGTGTCTTTTGGTGAACAAAAGTTATTAATTCTTCCTTAGGGTTAGCAATTTTTGCATTCTCCTCAAGAAATCTTACTGTAACCCCAGGGATGAACATATTCTGGATTATTTTCTAGAGACTATTATTTTAGCTGTTACATTTAGATCTGCAATCCACCTGCAATGAACTTTTGTAAAGTGTGAGGAAAGGGTCAAATTTCTTTTTCTTTCTTTCATTTAGTAAGGCTATCCAACTGACCCCAAATTACTTATTGGAAAAAGCCATTTTTCTCATTGCTCTGCAGTGCCATCTTTGAAATAAACCATGTGTGCATATACATAATATATGGTAATTTTCTGGCCTCCCTATTCTACTCCATTGGTATATATATACTTATTCTTGGCCAACAGTTCAGTGTTTTAATGATCATACATTTATAATAAGTATTGATTTCTGCTAAAGTGAATCCTCTCACTTTGATTATATTGTTCAAAATTATCTTAGCTATTTCTGGTCCTTTGCATTTATAAATACATATATACATTTATATATTTATTTATATATTTTACATATTTATATATATTATATATATATATATATATATATATTTAAAAGGAACTTCCAGTTGTCACAAATACCCTGCTCAGATTTTGACTACAATTGCATTGTCTCCATATTGCATTGTCCTCCATTCTGGAGGAGAATGACTTCTTTACAATAGTGAATCTTCCAGTTCAATAGCATGGTATATTTTTCCATTTATTAGATGTTTAATTTTTCTCATTAATGCCTTACATATTTCTATGTATGAGGCCTTGCACATTTTTGTTAGGTTTATTCCTAACAAAAGTATTTAATGTTAAATCCTAATTTTAAAATGCCATTATAAGTGGCATAATTAAAAATTTATTTTTCCAGCTCCTCATTGTTGCTGTACTGAAATATAATTGATTTTTAATTTTGACCTTTCACATGGCAACCATGCTAAATTCACTGATTAATTCCAACACTTTGTTTAAAGACTTGTTGGAATTTCCTTCACACACAATTGTGTCACCTGTGCACAATGAGTTTTACTTATGTTTTATTATTCTTTATAATCTCTTCTTTCCTACTGCAATGGCTAGGATCTCCAGTATGATGTTGATAGACGTGGTGACAGTAAGCTTCCTTGGCCATTTTAATCTCAGAGAGAATATTTTCAAATTAACTATTAAATATGATGTTTACATATTTTATACTAAATATGGTGTTTATAGGGTGTTTTGTTTCAAGGTGCCTTTTGTCAAACTAAGGATGTTCTTTTCTATTTGTAGTTTTGCCAGGAGTTTTTCTCTTGAATAAATGAAGAACTTTATCAAATGCTTTTCTTGCATCTGAGATCATGTTTTTGAGATTCTGTGAATATAGTTAATATATGAATGAACTGACAGACATTTGAATATTAACCAACCTTATAGTCCTTGAATAAACCCATTTGACCATGGTAAGTCATCTTCTTTCTATATCACTAAATTCAATTTTCTAATATTTTATTTAAAGTTTTGTATCTATGTATTAGAGACAATCTCATGAATGAGACTGCCTTTTAATTTTCTTTCTTGCTACAACCTTTTCTTGTTTTATTATCAAGGTCATTCTGGTTTCACAAAATGTACTGGTATGTATTTCCTTTTCATCCGTTTTCTCTTTAAAAATTTGCATTGAATCCATGCAATTTGTTCTTTAAATGCTCAGTAGAATTCATTAGCAAAGCCATCTGGTTTTATAGTTTTCTTTTTTTTAACACTTTAAAGAAAGTCATTCCCTCTTTCTTGATTGAACTTGCCATGGATTTGTGAATTATTTTAGTATTGTAACAAATTCAACTTTTGGTTTAATGATCACTACCATTAATTTGTTTCTCTTTCATTAATTTCTACTCTTATTTCTATTATTTCCTTCATAGTACTGTTTTTGAGTTTGATATTCTATTCTTTTTCTAACTTCTTGTGATGGATGCTTAGGTCATGTATACTCAGCCTTTTCTCTCTCTAATATGAGGGTCTTCAAAAAGCTCGTGGAAAATGTATATTATGAAAAAATTATGCATGGATTAAAAATTTTTTTTGCACCAAAATAAACTTGTGCTAACTTGTTATAACGTGTCTGAACAGAATTTAGTTTGAGGCACTAAGAAGGAGAAGACATTAGTTTCAAGAGCCTCTATCAGAGTAACATGAATTCTGCTGAAATTGAAGCAAGTACAAACATCCAATTTATAGCGAAGCTTGGGTGGAAGAATAGTGAAATCATTGCTGCTTTCCAAAAAATGTATAGGGGCAATTCTCCCAAAGAAATTAGCAGTTTACAAATAGATAACCTGTTTTAAGATGATGATGAAGATGAAGCCCACAGTGGTAGACCATCCATACCAATTTATGAGGAAAAAATTCATTTAGTTTGTGCGCTAATTAAAGAGGACTGATGATTAACAGCAGACACAATAACCAACACCACAGACATCTCAGCTGGTTCATCTAATACAATCCTGACTGAAAAATTAAACTTTAGCAAATGTTCCATGTGATGGGCACCAAAACTCATCAGCAGTAGACAAGCAGAGCTTTCAATGACAATTTTCAACAAATGGGATTAAGATTCTATAGATCTTCAAAGAATTGTAACAGGAGATGGAAATGGCTTTACCAGTGCTATCTTAAAAACAGCGCAATAAAAACAACGGCTACCAAGAGATGGAAGTGGTCCAGTCAAAGCAAAAGTGGACTAATCAAGAGCAAAAGTCATGGCAACAGATTTTTGGGGTGCTCAAGGAAAGTCACTTGTTGACGTCCTGGAAGGCTAAAGAACAATGACATCTGCTATTATAAAAGTGTTTTGAGAAAGTTAGCCAAAGCTTTAGCAGAAAAATATCTCGGAGAACTATACCAGAAAGTCCTTTTTCACCTTGACAATGCTCCTGCTCATTCTTCTCATCAAATGAGGGCAATTTTGCAAGAGATTTGATGGGAAATCATTAGGCATCCATCTTACAGTCCTGACTTGGCTCCTTCTGACTTCTTTTGGTTTCCTAATCTTAAAAAAATCTTTAAAAGCCACCCAATTTTCTTCAGTTAATAACGTAGAGAAGGTGGCACTGATGTGGTTAAGTTTCTAGGACTTAGTTCTGGGATGGATTCTTTAGGCATGGACTAAGCAAAGACTTCGAAAAATGTCTTGACCTTGATGGAGATTATGTTAATAAATAAAGTGTATATTTTTAGAATTTTTATCTTTTAATTCTATTCTTCCACAAAACTTTTTGAAGTCCCCTTGTATATGTGTTTAAGGCTATGCATTTCATTCTAAGAAAGGCTGTACTTACAGCCCACAAGTTTAGTATATAGTACTTTCATTATTCTTCAGTTAAAAATATTTTCCAGTTTCCATAGTAATTTATTCTTCAACTCACTGGTTATCAGGAAGTATTTTCCAAAATTATCTTTTTGTTATCGAATTGAATACCAACTTAATGCTACTCTGATTAGAGAACATAGTCTATCATTTCACTAATGGGACCTTTGTTGAGATTTGCTTTATGACCCAGCTTATGGTCAATTTTGATAAATGTTACTGTCTTTTTTATCTTGATGTATCATAGTGTAAAGTGAACAACACATAAATCTATATTTGTACGGCTGATGTGTGAAGAGGTTGTATTGTGAACAATGCTTATACATCTCAGTAACTCAACTGAGGCAGAACACAGAGGGCATTTAAAAACAATGTATTTTTGCCTATACTTACTCGTAAATCTTGACAAGCCAGAATGTTGTCAAGCCATTTATATAGGTAGCCATCTGGGGAAAGGCCCACATTGTCGAAGACAGGGCCACAGCACAGTACTGCTGACATTGCCTGATGATAAAAACACAAAACATGGAAGTGAAACTTGGAATGATCTAATGGTATCCAACTGACTTTATAAAACATAATTGTCAGACTTACAAATGATAAGGGCCCTCTAAAGACACTTATTTCCCCAAGATTTTTAAAGCATTCTTTAGTAGATTTAATAAAAAATACCGGATTCCAAATTTGGCTTTCATAAGAATTAAAAACCTGTAAGTTTACCTTTGTGGACTTTTAATTTTATAATTATAACAACTCTTTATGACCAGAGTAAGTATTCAAAACCAAAAAACCATTTTGCACTATTTAAAATAAGCTTTCCTTCAATGTTTCAAGTGAATTCTGCTTATAAGATAAATATAGCTTTTCAAATTTTGCTTTTAGGACAAATATTGGACTAATGTGTTGAACTGAGACAGTATAAAATATATGAAAAATATGAAAGTAAATAATTATAATCCTCAAAGGTAAATAAAATGAAAAATATAAATTTAGTACCTCTAAAGGGGTGGGTGGAGAAATAAATCAAGCGAAAGTAGGAGAAGAGGAGATCTTGAATAACTTTGTAATTGGCGGGTCCAACTGACTATCAGGGCCATAGTTTAAATTAGCTCCACCGAGGCGAAGGTAACCTGAGAGTCAGCAACTTATGTTCTGTATGACAGAGCTGATATACAGCTAGTTTTCTGAAGGAAATTGGACTGTAAAGGAGTCATGCTTCTGAAGGCTTTGAACAGTCCTAGTTGGGGGGAAATTTATTTCTGGCAGTCTTCTAGGACAAAAGGACATTAAAAAGGGAATGTTGCTCTGGGTAGATTTTGAACTTGGGGTGATGTCTATTTTTTTTCTTTTTTAGGTTGAAAGTTAATTGACAAGGCAGCTATATAATGGCTAAATGAGCAAAAATATATGGTTCCCATACAGGAGAAATATGAGAAGAAAATGGGAGCTTAGAAAAGCTATGCATGTGTGTGTCCATGTGATTTTTTTGTACGTGCGCTTAGATTTTATTCTATTGTATCGTATTCTTTATTTGGAGTTTATTTTTAAGGCATGGTTGTTAGTTTCCTGAGAGAGACCATCCATCTGACAAAAGTCATTCGTGAGTACAATGTCACCTACTTTTAATGCACAGTACTGGTATCTTGTAATCTGGTGGTTTCTGTCACTGTAACGGTCCAGAGGAGTGAACATAATGCTGAAGGGTCCTGCCCACTGGCTGAATAAGATGAAAAGATGGTGCCTCAGGCTTTGCTGGGGGAAGAGAAATCTTCGGTGGTGAACTACAGAGAAAAACACACTTAGAGGTTACAAGACTGGAAATACTCTATATGGCTATTATGTATATTTCTTACATTTTGAGGAAAGGAACCACTTGATTTTTTAACTGTGATTTTCTTTAGGCAATGCAACATGCACTTAAAAAGTCAAGCCGTATTTTCTTTTCTAAGTGTTCACTCTTCCCGTCCTCACGTTGCAGTCAGCAGCACCTTGACTCAGAGTGGGAAAGAAAGATCAAAAATAGGACCTGCAGGGATTTTTTTCTAATCAATACCTGGGAAAACTGCAACACTTCCCACTCAGCTGCTGCTTACATATTAAATGTTTTTTGACTGCTGCCCATCTTTAAGAGAACTCAGAAATAGCATAGACTGTCTATTTCAAACTCACATAGGTACTTCACTTTAACTGAAGAAGTAAACTAATTTAGGGTCACTGAAGCTGAGAACGATTGGTAAGGAGGTTACTAACATCAAAATGGTGAAAAGCAGAAACATTAGTTGACAAGGGGCTTTTGTAATAATACCAAAAACTTTTAATTATAATAATTTTTTTATAGCAAACTAACCAGCTATTTTATTTTCTATGTTCTATTAGAATGAATATGTTTCATACCCATTTGCTCTGTGAAAGATAATTTTCTCCATAATGTAATATTTAATCAAATGTAAAATATATTAAGCTTTATATAATTACATTTAATGTGTTGGTAGGATAGAGTCAGAGAGAAGAAATATTGCTGAAATTACCTGTTCACAGATTACTACAGAGACAATGTGAAAAAAAATGAAGCCTGTGTGAATGTTACCTCTGAATTACTTCCTTCCTATGGAAATCACATCAGTTCATTTTCAGATGGAAACCAAAACAAAGAATAGAAATGACACACACAAAGCCCGATTTAATACTTATCATTCCCTTTCCAACTCTGTGCTGAGTAATGACAATCTGTTCTCATATATATGTCCTAGTATCTCAAAGTAAATAATCCCATCCCAGACCTGCATAAAGGCCAGTAGGGTTAAAGAGGAAAGCACGGTAATAACACAAATGGGCTTCCAAGCATGAATGGTAATTTCTTGTAATGGATCACTATACCTGGAACACACTGAATCAAGTTGGCGACCATTGCACTAAAATGTGCCCGGATATCTTTAAGAATTTCAACTTCTTTGTCATTTTCAGCTTCTAGAAGCATGCGGGTCAGGTCCACGTATTCTAAGAACAAAGCTCCCAGGGCTAAAGTATCCCGCTCTAAGGCTCCATTTGTGCTGGAAAAAAGGAAAATTAAATTTTTAGATGATCAGTCTTTATGTCAAACTAATACAGGCTTCATGAAAACTAAGATTCACTGTCACAACTCATACACTAAAGTTGTTCCTAACCTATATGCAGTGTAAAGAAAATACGATAAAAGAAAAAGCGAGCTTTTGGATTTTTCTAAGTTAAGGGTATTATATTTAAAAACAAAAGAAAAGAGAGAGACAGAAAGAAAGACAAAAAGATCAGTTTGGTGAGAAGAGAGCAACTCGGTAGAATTCTGACCCTACCTGTCACTTATTACACCAGCATCAGCCAGAAGTTCGAAAATTCGAAGTAGCTGTAGCCTTAACAAGTCTCGCCGTTCTCGGCGTTTCTTGTTCTGTGTAGAAAGAGGTAGTATCACTTACAGACATGGGCAAAACAATATTAACTTTGCTTTAGAAAATGGTATTGAGAAGAGGCATAATCTAGTCATTTTCAATTTTCTAAGCCTAACAGTCAGCATATATTTTGCTTTCTTCCTAATCCTCAGAGAAAATGCTTGCTATCTACAGGCTGTAAGAGAAACACATCATAAGTGGGTCAGTAAATGTTAGGTGGAAATGCTGAGAAACAACAAGCCTCATTTCCCAGCTGCTCCCAGTGTCTGGTGAAAGGCAGAAGCATCTGAAACCAATGAAAAGGGCAGGGGACATGAAGTAATCCCAGTTCTGGTCATGGAAGTAACACTGTTCTTATTCACACCGCTGAATTTCTGTTATTTCTTTATTTTTACATTTTATTTATGTATTTATTTTTGAGATAGGATCTCACCATGTCACCCAGGCTAGAGTGCAGTGGTGTGATCTTAGCTCACTGTAACCTTGAACTCCTGGGCTCAAGTGATCCTTCTGCCTCAGCCTCTCGAGTAGCTAGGACTATAGGCGTGCACCACCACACCCGGCTACTCGAGTAGCTGGGACTACAGACATGCATCACCACACTCGGCTAATTTTAAACATTTTTGTAGACCTAGGTCTTGCAGCCTGGTCTCAAACTCTCAGCCTCAAGTCATCCTCCCACATTGGCCTCCCAAAGTGCTGGGATTACAGGCATGAGCTACTGCACCTGACCTAATTTCTGCTATTTCTTTTATCACTGCTACTATATGAGAAAGTTTCTTTTCTCTTTCTTTTCTTTTTTTTTTTTTTGAGACAGAGTCTTGCTCTGTCACCTAGGCTGGAGTGCAGTGGCGTGATCTCAGCTCACTGCCACCTCCACCTCCCAGGTTCAAGCGATTCTCCTGCCTCAGCCTCCCAAGTAGCTGGGACTACAGGTGCGCGCCACCAAGCCCTGCTAATTTTTGTATTGTTAGTCGAGATGGGGTTTCACCATGTTGGCCAGGATAGTCTCGATCTCTTGGCCTGGTGATCTGCCCATCTCGGCCTCCCAAAGTGCTGGGATTACAGGCGTGAGCCACCACGCCCGGCCCTTTCCTAGTCTTTTTATTATTTTTATCTTGGTACAAAACTTTTCAGAATTCACTTCAGGGAAGGTGATGCTGGGAAAAATGCCTCATATGCCAGATGAGACAAATTACATTCTTGGCCATTCAACTACTTGCAAAAAAAAACAAGCAAACACAACAAACCCAAAATTCAATTTTAATCCAAACCTCCTGCAAAAGAATGTAATAGTTGACATACATGAGTATTTTAAGTTGTTTTGCATTTATATGTTTAGGACATAAAATCTATAGAACCATTTTATACTAATTAATGAAAACTGAAAAATAATAAAAACAACAAAAGTTAAAATATCAAGAGTCATTGTTAAAAGCTGTTAGGTATTTGTATTCTTTAGGGGAAACCACTGGGTTTGATTTAAATTCAGATAATTGTCCAAAAAACCAAGTCTTAATTATTTAAATTCAAATTCTTACCTCTGGTCTTCTTTCCAGAGCTTCTTTCATTAATGGATGAAGTTCTTCTACCAGTTCTCTATGGACGAAAAAGGTCAGATTTGAAATTCTTTGTTTTTGACACCAAACTTGTCACTAAATACTCTATATCCATTCAATCCCAAATCACTTGCTTTTTGCACTTTGCTTCTAACACTACAATCTCCCTGACCTCTCCATTTCCCAATCGTGTGCTAGGCTGGAAACAGGTATTGTCCATGCTTTGTATTATTCGTCTTAATTCCAGTGCTATGCATATAATTTTGGCTCAGTAACTATTTATTGACTTGATTTTGATTTAATGTTCCGGAGATCTCTATGGCAAAAACAAACAAACAAACCCTATGTGAACAATTAAACAAACAATATTTTCCAAGTATTTTCTAAATTCAAGCACTTTACTACAAGCTATGGAGCTGAAGATAAATAAAATTGAGCCCCTGCACACAAGAAATTTTCAGTCTAATTAGTGGAAAAGAGATGGGTGCGATTACCCCAGCGCTGCATTTGGGGTCTGTGCTCGGGAGACTGACCTCTAGTTGACTTTAAAACAAAGCCTTTTTTGGATTTCAGAGCTAAATTCCTTTATTTCCACTATATAATAAATAAAAAATTCTGTATGGCAAGTACTAAAATTGTGAGATTCTCATCACAACCTTTTCTTTTATATAGTAAAAGTATAAATCTTGATCACAATATATGTCTTTGTCCTGATTATCTCCAGTTCTCAACATTATACTTTCTAATCTAATTAGTTGTCTTCTTCAAGAAATAACTTCTGAATCGCTAGGTCAAAAAAACAGACAAAAAGATAAGATGTAGCTTGTTGTCAGACTAGTATGCAGGTATTTTGTCTACAGTACGCCCAGGTGGGAGTAAACTCTACGCCATTCCGTACTGAGAGACAGAAACCTGGGTTCTATTCCTACTAACATTTAAAAAACTAGACAGATACACTTATTTATGTTTATTTACTCTGCCAATTTTACAGCTGAGAAAACTGAAGCCCAGAGACGTTCAGTTTTCTATACTCGGAGGCTAGCTGGTTACATAACCTACCCGTCTCCAGGAATATTTAGAGCTCCGTATATGCAAAACAATCTTAGATTATTCGGGAAAGAGTATTGGGTAATTTCAGGGATTGTTATTGCTATCTCCTTGTATTTCTTTTCTTTTCTTTTCTTTTTTTTTTTTTTTTTTGGTGACAGAGTCTCACTCTGTCGCCCAGGCTGGAGTGCACTGCAACCTCTGCCTCCCAGGTTCAAGCGATTCTCCTGCCTCAGCCCCCTGAGTAGCTGGGACTACAGGCGCACACCACCATGCCTGGCTAGTTTTTATACTTTTAGTAGAGATGGGGTTTCACCATGTTGCCCAGGCTGGTCTTGAACTCCTGACCTCAGGTGATCCACCCACTTTAGCCTCCCAAAGTGCTGGGATTACAGGCATGAGCCACTGCACCTGGCCATCTCCTTGTATTTCTATATGATATTTTGTCTCAACTAATTAACCAGTAACTAGTAAAACTCTGGTTAACTGGTACCTACACAGTCAGAACCCACAATCACTTCTTTTAAGAATGAAATCTGGGCCGGGCGCAGTGGCTCATGCCTATAATCCCAGCACTTTGGAAGGCTCAGGTGGACGGATCACAAGGTCAGGAGTTCGAGACCATCCTGGCCAATATAGTGAAACCCCATCTCTACTAAAAATACAAAATATTAGCTGGGAGTGATGGTGCGCACCTGTAATCCCAGCTACTCAGGAGGCTGAGGCAGGAGAATTGCTTGAACCTGGGAGGCAGAGGTTGTAGTGAGCCGAGATCATGCCACTGCACTCTAGTTTGGGCAACAGAGTGAGACTCTGTCTCAAAAAAAAAAAAAAAAAAAAATTAAAAAAAAATCTGACTCTAACCATAAATAACTTAGATCTTTTCCAGTAGCCTCTAAAACATCTTATTAATCTTTATTTTTCAAGTAGGGTTTCTCACAAATGCTTGGAGGTTTCTCATTTCTATCTACACGGAAAATTTTGTTTGAGATTTTATTTGTCCATATAGGGTTTTGTTGCTTAGCTAAAGTCATCAGAGGCAACCCAAACTAACATTTTATAATTCTCTTTCAAAGGCTTTGACAGTGCTTCAGATGGAATGTTTATTTGATTGCAAATGTGAATAAATAAGGAATCCAGAAAGCAGGTATATGGTTATATTAAGGCAAAAGTGCCCTATAGAAAGATCAACCAAGTTGGGCGTGGTGGCTCAAACTTGTAATCCCAGCACTTTGGGAGGCTGAGGCGGGTGGATCACTTGAGGTCAGAAGTTTGAGAACAGCCTGACCAACATGGTGAAACCCCATCGCTACTCTAAATACGAACATTAGCTGGACGTGGTGGTGCAGGTCTGTAGTCCCAGCTATTCGGAAGACTGAGGCAGGAGAATCGCTTGAATCCAGAAGGCAGAGGTTGCAGTGAGCTGAGATTGTGCCACTGCACTCCAGCCTGGCAACAGAGCGAGACTCTGTCTCAAACAAACAAACAAACAAAAAAAGAAAGAAAGAAAGAAAGGTCAACCAACGGAACTGAACACATTAGAAAGGGTTTTATCAATGCTTAACCTTTGAGAGTCCGTTGGGTAAATGTCTGATGAGCAGACTATTATTATTTTGACGTGACAGCCTCTGAACAATCTGGCTTACTGGGACTGATACTGAATTATCTTCATTTATAGTTGTCTAAAACAAAACTTGCCAGTGAAATAAAATTTAAGAGGTAAAATCAAAGTTGCAATGACTAACAAAGTGACAGGTGAGGCCGTTGCAAGGAATGCTTGTTACATACACATCAACCAAGACGATGTAGTGGGAGTCACACAAAGCCTATAAACTCCCCAGGTACCCGCCAACACACAGACTCAAATTTGAGTTAATAAAGGAACGACAATAGCAGCAGCATGTATGAATTTAGAACAACTCATTAAGACTACTGTACCTGAAAACAAGGGAATTTGTTCTTCCAAATCCTAAAACTAAGGACTCTGTGATCTCAATGCTCTCTAGTCTCATCAAAGGCACCAACTGCTTTAACAGAACTCCCACCGATGGGGTGCCTATGGCCTGAAACAAGTTGAATACAAGTGAAAAAGAGGTAACATGGTAACGGATGGTTCCTTTAATCAAAGGATGTTTCCATTATAACAGTTTCAAAGTACTGAACCACATCCCAAGGCACTGCCATCATTTCAGGAAACACACACACACATACACCCACACACACACAACCCCACAAATTTAATACAGCAAAATGAATGCAATTCTCACCTGGAACACAAATTCTAAAAAAAATTTTTATAATGGTTTTCTTCTTTTTAAAACCATTTAAGTCTACAAAGCTATCTTTAACAAGATAATTTATTTAATCAAGGCATGATTTAAAGGTGAATACTCAGTGAGGAGTGACAGAAATGTAGTGTGGTGTTGTAGGACACAAACCAAACCTCAGGGCACGAATAAATACAAGTCACTCTATGGTCTTAAGTAAGTTTCTCAACTTTTCTTTATCTTTGGTTCCCTACTTGTCAGGGAGGAGTAATAAATTATTCATATAAACACTCAATGGAATTTAGAAATGTGTAGGATGAAAATCTGATCCCATAATACTCCAGATGGCAGGCACAGTGCAATTTGCACTGTGAACTCTAGACAAACAAGCTAAAAAAAAACCTTACAGAATAATTCTTCTGAAGCATGTCATGTCACCTTGTTATCGTAGCTCACTGTACCATCAGGTGTGGTCGCCATTATTTCTGGAGTGGAAGCTCTTAAGTGTCCTGGGCTCATAATACTGGGTTTTGCAACTCCAAAACAAAGAATTAGGTAATTTCTCCACAAAGTGACATAGTTGTCTCCGCTGCCGGCAGTGCTGGTTTTCTTGGCATTAATTGGGCTACTAGAAATATGGAGTCAGAAACAAGAGTGAAACTAAGTTCTGGATTTTAAATACCACTTATTAAATAAAGATCATAGGAAGTACTCAAATAGAGTTGAACAACTGTCGATTGAGAATGTTATTCAAAGAGTATCTGCATTGGATGAGAAGTCAAACAGAAGAACTTTAAAGTATCTTTTACCATTAAAAGTCTGAAATGATAGACTTAGACAATCATACTGATTATTGAGGGAAAAAACCACTAGCTTTAGACAAAATTTTTTTAATGTTTTTACTCAATGTTAAGAATTCTCTAGTAGGAAGCTCAGACATTGGGATGATAACATCCCAATCTCTTGTACAAAATGAAAATTTAAGAGGGCAAATGGAAAAACAACAGGGCAGAGGAAAACACAAGGATCCCTTACTTTGGGTCCACCAGAGGCATCACTGACTGGAGTCGAGTGAAGGCATAAGGCCAGGCATAGCTGAGGGCTGTGGGGCAGTGCTTGGGTAAGTTCTCCTGTCGGAGGAAGCTGAAGAGGCAGAGGACCCATGGGTCTTTCACAGACTGTGCGAATATCCAGACATGGGAAGGGCTTTTCACATCATAATGGCTATTGACCAGGACTGCGTTCCATTCCACCAACCACTGCAGATCCACATTGTGGGTGAGTGGTAATGTTGCCTGTAGGTGTAAGAGGTAGGTTGTGAGTTAAACCCGAACTGAAGTTATCTCTCCTCAACAGGGCTCAGCCTGAATACTCATTCTTGCACAGTGCTTCTCCTGAGTGCACTGGGCTGGCTTTGAATCTGAAATACCAATCCTGCACCTACCACATTTGACCTTGGTGTGTGGTCATCAGTCTTCCTATGCTAGATGATAAGCAGCTTAAGTGCAAACTTTAAGAACTTGGATCATATTTTGACAGGTTTATCATCACAGAGCACAGTGTGTCAGTACATAGAAGCTGTTCATTAATTATTTGTTGAATGAACATATGACAGTAAATTTAAACTGAACCGTGGATTCACTATTTTAAAATTCTGAAAAGTTATTCATCTCTGAGATTCACAAATATGTTTTTATCATTGTAATTAATACATTCTTAAAGCTATGATCTTCTCTATCTTTCCTTACACTAAAATATCTTCCCTTTGATTTAGAGAGAGAGCTAAGCACAATCTCTTTTATGAAAGGCATTCTACTGACAGTTTTTGAGATAAGATACCTACATATTCTTATTTTATGTATGATGTATGTATGTATGTATGAAGACAGAGTCTTGCTCTGTCACACAGATTGGAGTGCAGTGGTGTGATCTTGGCTCACTGCCACTTCCGCCTTCCAGGTTCAAGCAATTCTTGTACCTCAGCCTTCCGAGTAGCTGGGATTACAGGCACACGCCACTATGCCTGGCTAATTTTTGTATTATTGTTTAGGAGAGACAGGGTTTCACCATGTTGGCCAGGCTGGTCTCGAATTCCTGACCTCAAGTGATCTGCCTGCTTCGGCCTCCCAAAGTGCTGGCATTATAGGCGTGAACCACCATACCCGGCCAAGATACCTACATATTCTCGCCCTGTGATAACAAGTCAAAATAAAAATCTCTTGAAATCTCTTGAAAGGTAAATATCTATATTAATAAGTTCTTATATTCCATTTTGTTCTCTTTTAAGTCTAGATACCAAAGTTCAGGGGAAATCAATTTTCAAATAATCCAGCTATTGTGCCAAGAGAGGACACTGCTTTAATGTTTGTTAGGCATGTAAAATGATAAGTTTATCTGTTGGGTTTATGAGTTCCCATGGGTAAGAGTGTTTCAATAGTGGCCTCAATGGTCAATAGGCTGTAAGGGGCAGAGATGGAGCTGCAGAGCCTGAGAGATGAGATGGCAACATAGGCTCTGCCCAAAGCCTGTGACCTGGGAAAATTACTGAACATCCCAGAATCTCTGTTTATTGAATTTATGACTTGGGAATTATAATGCTGATCTCACCAAATCTTTCAGTGAATTATATGAAATAACAGCTGTAAAAACACCTGGCACAAAGCAGGCATCGCTTCTCCCATTACTCTCTCCCCGTTTCTGTACATCTTCCTAAGTTCAGTATTGCTGAGCTAGTTACCCAGCTTAAGATTTTGATTTTGGTACACACAGAACAAAAGTACATGAACAAGATATAAAGTGTTATCTGTAGGCAAATAGGATACGTACATTAAACAAAGCTTAATATTCCGTTCCATGTCAAAACAATTTGAAATTCTAAAAGAGGTAGGACTATTTCACTATAACTGTTAAGGTCTGCAGTACCTGGCTTATAGTTTTAGTGTATTATGATTATGACCATAAGCAAGAACAGGGCTACTAAAAATAGGAATCTGGGTTCAATCAAGTTAGAAAAGGCCATGGAGAGCTCCGAAATGTGTTCAGGTTTTGTATACATTTATAATTATCTGACAAGTATCTGCACATCAGGCATCAGCAACATCAGTAACATGGATTCTGCAAGGAGTCTCACCTCTGCCCTGCCTCCGTTCAGCTATTTAGCCCAAATTAATGCAGATCCTGTTATTATACTTTTATTTTTAAAGTCAGATAACTAAAATCAGTTTAAATTTCCCTTCTACACTTGTTCAGGAAATTGAAAGTTGCCAATGTGCTTTTAAAAAGGAAGAATGTATTTATGTAGCAGATAAACCTCTCCTAGGTTCAGAGTCCAAACCTGGGAAGGAGAGTTCGAGAGCCCAGACTTGACCCTGGGCTCTAAAACTCTCCTTTTGGGTGACTGTGGACTCCTCCCTTAACATTTTTGAGTTTCAGTAACTGTGAGAACCAAATCAAATAATAAATGTGAAAGCACTTTGTAAACTATAAAGTACCACTTAAATAGAAGTTACATATTAAGTACAATATTGTTAAGTCTAATATTAAGTGATAAGTACAATGAAAAAGGCAAAGTAATTTTCCTTAAGAACCCTGAGCAATTCTTCTTAAAATCATAGTTTACAAATATTATCTATATTCCTAAGACCCAGATTTTGTGTGAAATTGATCTGAATGTCTCTTAAACTAACATCTGAAAAACTAGTCTTATCTTCATAAGTACCTTTGGGTCAGTTTACTAATCTGACATAAACACCCAAATTATTCCACATAATTTTTCATTGATTCTCTACTTTAGATAGGTCCAGAGCTTTTAAGAGCCATTAATTGGAATCAAATATGTACTTACTGAATCCGAAACTGCTACATGAATAAAACTTTCTAGAATGGAAGAACTTAGCTGATCCATGACATCAATCATCGGCCTGTCGTCATCCTGTACAAAGGGGAGGCGATTACTCTCTATGGGAAAATGAATCCTCCCCACCCACCCCGCCACCTTCGTCTGATGCACGAAGCAGGACAGCTTGCGAGACAGTGATAAGGATTTTCTCACAGAAAAGTGAGTGCCTACAGGGTGGAAGGCAGTAAGTAAAACTCCTGTGGTTCTGAGCTTCATCTTTCAAGTTTTAGTGGAAGATAATTAGAATTCCAATTTCACATTGTACTGAACAGACATATACCTGAATTTCAGACTCATACATGTACATGAGAATCTACCAGCACCATACGTTATTCACTATGGTGCTCATGTTATTAATTTCGAGAAGTAGAAATCCTGCAAGAACATGCTTTGTTAGACCACCAACTAAAATGCTACTTATTTTAAGTCATTGGTCTGTTAAAATAACTGACAAATTGTTTACTATGACTGAATTTTAGTCCCAAAGAAACCAGACTGACAACACACTCTTTGTAGTATCTACATAGTATATAACAATTTGATATAAGATGCAAATTGGAAAGGGCATGAGAGAGTATCTAAGTGAAAATGCTACATGAATAATACATTCATTTATATATCATAAATAAATTCATCCATTCATTTATATATTATGAACATAATATATGTAATGAATATATAAATGAATATTCATTTATTTATATATTATATATTCATTTACCACCCTTTATTACGGAGAAATTTGAAAATATAAAATTATTTACTCAAAAACCTTATAGAAAAGCCTAGAATGTCTCTATTTGTGTGTGAATGACAACGATTTAAAAAACATTATGGCAGGTCAAAGAAAATAACATATGAGGAACATCCTTGATGCAGTCTACTGGATTAACACTTAAGAAGTGGGGCATTAGAGCCATGTGTATATATCTGTTGTTGAATTTTGGCTCCATTACACTCCAGCTGTTGATTTTGGGGAAGGCATTTAACCTTTCTCAGCCTCAGTCTCAGTATCTGTACAATGGGGTAATAACCAAATCAATCCTTAGGTTATTATGAGGGTTAAATGAGATATTACGTATAAAGCACTTACCACAGTACCTGACACATACATGGTAATTATTATTATCATTACTTTCATAATTACAAACTTGATGAAGGTTGCTAAAATACAGCATGTCTTAGAGATTCATTTACCAGATGCCAGAGATGTGGCCCTGAAATATATCAGAAAGCTATCTAAAGAAATGTGAACAGAAAAGACTGTGAAGTTGAAAATATTTTATAAAGACAGTGACTATGTCAAGTATTATAAAACCAAATTAGTTATTTTTAAAAGAAGAAAATAGAAAGTGATAATTTTCTAAAGAAGTATATGACATGAAAAGCTGGTCCTTCTTTCATCAAATTATGCACGTGGTTTGGCCACCCATGCTACTTGCAAGAGAGTAAGAAGTGTTTTCTGTGAACCAGGTGTACAGCATTTGGCCAAATATGGGGTGTTAGCAGGCATTGATCATGCTTAATAATTGGCTTCCTTCTCCCATTTCAAGAGGACATGATTTTTGTGAGACCATTTTCTACCATCATCAAGATTAAACATCTTTCAATTTGCCAAACTGGCATCTTGATCATTTCAAATGAGATATATTATTTTTTCAACTTTATTCCCTAATATAAAGTAATAATATCTTCTTAATTAGATGTGTGCTGAACACTATGGAGGAAATGATCCATAGCCTAAATTAATCTTAAAATTCCTCACTTCTTAGCAAAGTAATGTTCCTGGAGAACTGGGATTGGTCTTTTCTATTGCTTTTAGAAAACATGACATATGACTTACATCTAGTAGATCAAGAATGCTATTACAATCGTTTAAAACCTAACAATGAATGAAAAATGTGACACCACATGTAACATAAAAGTACATGAAATAGTAATGCATCATTTGTACTTTTTAATCTAAATTTCAGAACAGTTGAAAGTAAGAAAAGGAAAAATTCAGAAGACAAATCCATACCTCAGGCTGTCCCAGGGCAACAAATAACGCTCGAATTTCCTTGAGTATTAAAACGGACAGTTTGCGTGTGGCCACCTGGAAACTGCAGAGTAAAACCAGAGCAAAACCTTCTACAGCGTGGAGTACACTGCAGTGGGGACCTCGTTCCGACTGAATTCTGTGACTGGAGCCATTTGCAATGAGCTGTTATGCAATAAGAACAACATTCTGTATTCAGCAAAATAACAATGGAAGAAGAATAAACTCACGTTTTATATATCTTTTGCACATTTGACCTTGTAAATGTTAAAATAAATGACAATGGTTTAGAACCAGACATGTCTATGAATGTATTATTATTATTATTCATGAAATATCCCAGATCCCCTTCTGTCTTTTAGATCAATTGTTAGTGGAATACAATCAACCATCTGTTACTTCTGATGAAAAATAACTCTTCAAAGGCTATTAATGTTAATAAAAACACAACTCCTTTCATCTTTACCACTTGGTATTACACTGTATATACAATCAAAGTGGCCAAAGTTGTTATTTAAATTCCCCACAGACTTTTGGATACTATTAAATTGAATTTTCAAACATTGACTTTCTATTTCTCCTTGCCTACTTGTTTGTATGTTAGATTCTACTATAGGTTTTGCACAGGTGTGTGATGGATTCTGAAAGTTCCCAATCCCCAACCAAGTGAATCTAAAGTAAAAGCAAGCCAGTCAACAGGGAAGTTTCCACCTTCATTTTTGTTTTCCCGTTACAAGCACATATAATCCTTGGTTTCCTACCTATCGTGTGTTGGCGTGTCTACAACACAGGGAAGGGAGAAGGAGCTGAGTGTCATCTCTGGGGTTAGCCTCTCAGAAATCCCAGCTGTTCCCCAGATGCTACTATACTGCCTTGAGCCTCCACGGTCTTTAGACTCTCAGTTCCACTCTTCTCCAGCCAGACCCCTTTCTCCATCTGCTCATTGCCAATGCCAAGTTCCCACCGCCCTGGTTCTCCTCTGACAACACTCCTCCTCAATGCACTCTGCAAAATGTTACCACTACCTTAACCATTTAGGACTGGGACATGAAAGGATAAAGAAACAACAAGACTGCGCTGTCTTCTCCGTGGATATTGAACAAAGCAACCCAGATGTTGCTGGCTAAAAACAACTAGTGGACAGTTGACTTTTATATACCTATATCCACCACCATATCCATATCAATATGTATATCCATATGTACATCCACACCTACACCTACATCCACATCAATATCCACATCTACATCCACATCAATATCCACATCTATATCCACAACCCTATCCACATCCCTATCACATCCACATTTACATCCATATCCATAT